>NC_084622.1:5783916-5798916 GCF_033978795.1 Nerophis ophidion
GTGATAATAGTACTTTTAAGAATTGTGTTTTTTTTCCCCACCATAGAGGCAAGGATAAGTGATTTACAAGCTGCACTGTGGAGGGACATTAGCCGCTGGCTAATGGCATCGGGTTGAGGACGCCTTAGTGTGGTTGTTGCTGTCAAATTTGGGGGTACACAGCTAGAATGAGTCCTCAACGTAACAATAGTACTAAAAGCTCTACCATCCGCCACATTTACATCATTTCAATGGTATATCGTCTATATCACGGAAGCCCATTGTCTTCACAGGCGGAGGAGGAGGCCCCAAATATTCCTGAGATGCCATAAGGAAAATGACAAAATGATCCAAGAGAGGAAAAGCGGGTGGCCTTAAAGCGCTCATCCATAGAAAAGCCTATGGGACATATTGGAGGTGGGCAGCGGCGTTGGCAGAACCAACAGTGGCTGATACTCCGAGCGACGTTACTCCCAGCGACAACACACCTGTTTCCACGGCAACTGCATTGCTCTCCCCAAACAGCGGCAGGACACTTCATGCTTTAATGCAAAGCGACAACTGGCAGGAATTAATTTGTGTTGTCTCGGTAGAAACAAAATAAAAATCCCTTCCAAACATTCAATTCGGGGGGGAGGGAAAAAATGCTATTTTCTTTATATATGTTGGCTTCCCCATCGTCCAACCTATTTGCTACCAGCCGTAATTCAAATGCACTTTTTTCATAACTTTGAAAATGACCTCACTCCTGCAGCGGTGCGAGGAAGCGACAATAAAAAATCTTCAACAAACGAGAAAAGAAAATCCCATTTCACAGCAGCCAGGAAGCAAGGAGGAGGGGAAGAGAAAGAGAAATGGGAGCTTGGAATAAAAGCTGCTCACCCCAACATATCCTTCCTTAGGAAAGAGGAGCAGACAGCTTTAATACTAAATCATCCCACTGTACAACTCCAAAGTTTACCTTGCACTGACAGGACAATACGATGCTCTCTGCAGCTTGTTAGCATTGCTAAATATTACTTTGATAGCACCTTTTAAAACGTGCTGCAGCTTTTTCTACTGCACACTTAATACAAAAATACCTGCTTATCATTTCACGCTGCTGTCAAAGTTGTCTTTTTTCCTTATGCAAAGGAACCTGGTTGGAAAAAAAAATACGTTTGACAACTAGTCTAGGCTGTACCCTGCCTACCGCCCGAATGCACCTGAGAATCCAGCACCCTCCGCGACTTCGAAAAGGACAAGCCGTAGAAAATGGATGGAAAAAGTATGTATTCGGATTTGTTTCCCCCACTTTAAAGAAGTACATCTTTTAATCTAATCCAACTTTTTTTTTTTACCAAGTAAAACCTCAGAGCACTAGCGTAGTAGGTCTAACCATTCATGAAAAACAAGGCAGAAGTCTTATTGAACAAGCATATTTAAAAGGGCTGCGAAACTTTGGGTGTCCCACGATTCGATTCAATATCGATTCTTGGGGTCGCGATTCGATTATGTATCGATTTTTTCGATTCGACGCGATTCTCGATTCAGAAACGATATTTTTCCGATTCAAAACAATTCTGTATTCATTCAATACATAGGATTTCAGCAGGATCTACCCCAGTCTGCTGACATGCTAGCAGAGTAGTAGATTTAAAAAAAAAAAGCTTTTATAATTATAAAGGACAATGTTTTATCAACTGATTGCAATAATTTAAATTAAGTTCAACTATTCTAGAACCAAAAATATGATTTAATTTATCTTTGTGAAAATAATGGACACAGTATGTTGTCAAGCTTATGAGATGCGATGCAAGTGTAAGGCACTGTGACACTATTGTTCTTCGTTTTTATTTTTATAAATGTCTAATGATAATGTCAATGAGGGATTTTTAATCACTGCTATGCTGAAATTATAACTAATATTGATACTGTTGTTGATAATATTCATTTTTGTTTCACTACTTTTGGTTTGTTTTGTGCCGTGTTTGTGTCTCCTCAATTGCTCTGTTTATTGCAGTTCTGAGTGTTGCTGGGTCAGGTTTGGTTTTGGAATTGGATTGCATTGTAATGGTATTGCTGTGTATTGTTTTGTTGGATTGATAAAAAAAACAAAAAAAATGATTTAAAAAAAAAAAAAGAGAAATAGATTCTGAATCGCACAACGTGAGAATCGCGATTCGTATTTGAATTAATTTTTTCCCACACCCCTAATATTTAATATGTTTGGCCACTGTAAAATCACATGCGGTTTGAACATTAACAGCAGGTTTGAATATAGGAAAATAAAAGACTGTACTTTAATCAGGTGATTCTTTGGCTTACCACTAGATGAAGCGCGTTTACCACAGTTTGAGAATCACTGATCTAATCTAATGTAGATTCATTGTTCAACGCTTTAAAAGTCCATATGTTTGCAAAAAAATACAGAATTTATAAAAATAAATAAATAAATACAATTATAATATTATTTTGTCATTATTATCTTTTTTATAATCATTATCATTACCCAATAGGCATATACCCCACCGTGATTGGTCAGTTTGTTTAGCTCCACACACAACACTGTAAAGTGCCAGTCATATAAAATATGCGGGCCGCACTAACATTAGACTTGCATGTTAAGGTGGGGGCCACAAAATATCAACTCGGGAGCCACAGTTACCCCGTGGGCCGCGTGTTTGAGACCCCTGCTTTAAAGGCCAGTATTTGTACAAAAAGGCATTTTTTTTATTAAAAAAAACCCTAACCGTAAATACAGCAGTACCACAACATAAGAGGTTGTTTTTTTTGGTTAATTTTTATGTTTTAAGTGGCACGCAAAATGTTGAGTTATAACCATCCCCAGCATTAGTCGGCCAAATGTCACAGTAAATGTAATAATTAAAGAAATAAATAATTTTTAAAAATGACAGAGCATGTCACCAACTTGGTGAAGCAGTAAGAGCGCATCACTGTTAATCTGCACCATACTGAAACAGACCGAATGAGCCAAAAATGTTGGGTCAATGATTTTACTGATGATTTTTTTAACATTCATTTTTTGTTTTGTTTAGTTTTTTTTACTTGGTTTTCAAACTAAACTCACACTCAAGCCCCTTAAACGTCAATGTTTTTAGTAATGATTTTTAACAACATTGACTTATTATTTTTTACATTGTCCATTTCAAAACAAAACTTTTTTTTTTGCTTTCTAACATAAAAATCATCTCGTTCTAGGTGGCTATCAATGCAGCTAATGGGAGCAATCAATATTACCTCTAAATCAATTTAAAAATGCATTCAAAAAGCGTTAATACTTCATTTATGTTCTGTAACCTGTATGATAACCAAACTCTAGCAACATTGTTATTGTAAGAGTGAACACTAAGGAACTATTTTTCTAGCGTACTAACACATTGGCGTGCTTTGGTACTAGCATTAAAAGCTAACTACAGCAAGAGATAAGCTAGCCACGTCAGCACAAAACATGTTTGAGTTTGTAATGCACAAAACAGAGATAGAACACTAAGATGTACTAGTAAAAAACATGAACTATCATATTACAGTATCTGTACAGTATTATTTCATGTTTTGTTTGTACACAGCTAGCCAGACAGTGTATGTACTGTAGTTGTACTAACACGCATGACGTTCTGCGTGTATCATTATCAATCATTCAAAAAAGAAGTCAACAAAGATTGTCAGCCATCCGAAAACTTAAAGGACTATACGTTGCACCTCATCTCCTGTTACTACTTTACCAAAGCATTGTTCAACCCATCCTTATGTACTGTTCCACATGTTTTTTCACCATGCTTCCCGTAACCAACTGGACCAAACTCACACCCATTACAAACATAGAGCTAAAATCATCGGCCTACCCACACCCAACATTTCAGATTTAAACCACAGGTCCATCATTCGACTGGCAAACATGATAGTCCAGGATATCAGTCACCCACTACACCAATACATAATCTCACTACCATCCGGGCGCAGGTGCAGAACTATCAAATTCCGGAGGGCCCGCCTCAGGAAAAGCATTATCCCTGCAGCTATAGCCGCCCTTAACAGCAGGCCCGGCCGACCTGTCTGACAAAGCCTGTAAATGTGTTGGTCAAGTATGATGTCTTTTTGTTATTTTTGTTTTGTGATGTGTAATGTGTATTTGTTTAAATGTACAGTGGTGAAAATGAATTTCTCCAACGGGGACCAATACATCTAAATCTAAATCTAATATTAAAGTGACTCACTCGATGGACAGTTGTCTCTTTGGTCCAGCTGGCCGGGGACTTTTCCCGTTGATTTTGGGTAAGTATGCCATTTATGTCGAAATAGCTTACCTTCAAGTTCCAAATTTTGAGGCTTCGATTCACTTTCACCTCACTCTCTGGGTTTCCGTCTGCTTAGTTCTATGAGCAGCAGTTCATCCTCCATACATTCACATTCAAAACCAAAAGGCTGTGAATCCTCATTTGTCCAGAAATAGTAATCGTCATTGTTTGTTACAAAGTCTGCCATGAATAGAACACACACGCGTGTTTGATTCCGGAAGTAGGAACACACTGGAAGTTAGACGTGCGCTGCTATGGAAACGGAAATAAATGCACCGAATAAATCATTCCAGCAATGATTAAAATCGCCAAAATACAGTAAATATTGTACCTATTACATATTGTTACAAAGGTGTCTGTTACTACATTATATATATATATATATATACTTGCAGTGTATGTATCGTACATATTACATATTGTTATGAAGGTTTCTGTTATTACATTATATATACTTGAAGTGCATATATATATATATATATATATATAAATATATATATATATATATATATATATATACATACACACACACACACACACACTTGCAGTGTGTACAAAAAACCTATTACATATTGTTTTGAAGGTGTCTGTTACTACATTATATATATACTTGCAGTGTGTATGTTGTATATATTAAATATTGTTATGAAGGTGTTTGTTACAACATTATATATACATACTTGCAGTGTGTATATTGTACATATTACATAATGTCATGAAGGTGTCTGTTACTACATTATATATATATATATATATATATATATATATATATACTTGCAGTGTGCATATAAAACGTTGATGGAGGGTTTTAAAGTCGTTTTAGAGACTTTGAAGGCTAAAAAAGCCGCATCTTTCAAGCATTTTTTATCATCTTTAAAATACCCTTGGCCCCTCCAAAAAAGATGTGTTCTTGTCTCTTATAATGATTGTGAACGACAAGCAAAATTCCAAACAAAAGTGCAGTTTTCTTTCGGACAAAATATGACAGCTCTCCAAAATGAATTAAAAAAATGATGTCGTTTTGAGAAGAACTTTATAAGAAGATCACTGAGCTGAAGTCTGACAAGCTAGCAGTGCTAGCAGCAATGACAGAAGTGCGTCAATAACAGCAGTATAAGGAGATACCGTGATATCAAGCAGCAGGAACATTATTGCCCATCTCTATTTCTAATGCCAGCACACTCACGGAGAACCAGAGAAAAAAACTCTTCCCGCAACTATAACGGGCGCCAATCTGCTCTCGCTTCCCATCTCCCGGCGAGCTCGACTTCTCTCAAAAGTGAGATATGTATATATTTGCAAGCGCTAATACTAGAGCTGCACAGACTGTTGAGCCAGCATCAGACAGATGGTTTCGCGAGAGGCAGAAGATCAGAGGCGGAAAAACGCTCCCTAACTGCCTTCACCCGGCCCCCGTTCGATGTTATTTCACAGAGAAGGCAACCATCAGAGCCAAGCGTGGCACTGAGGAGCTTCGGAGTATAAAAACAGGCCTGATTTCTTCCAATATTAGATTTGTCGAGCAAGCGTATCAAAGTAGTGCATCAATAAAGGGTTATACACACTAGCACCGGGTGGAAGACAGTAGGAACTAATAAGGGAACTACATTTTAGCCCAGTGATAGATACTGCATTCTTAAATTGCACCAACAGAGCATAGACAAGGCTGGACACAACACGCTGAATCAGAAAGGTACAAAAATTGCCTAGTTTCACAACATCGAAGGAAAATGTATTAATTCTGAATACCTCAATAAGTGTTTCCTTGGCAGATGCCTGCACCTCTGAAAACGCAAAAATCAGGGCGGGTGTATATTAGGGCTGCGGATCTTAGGGTGTCCCACGATTCGATTCAAGAATCAATAGATTCTTGGGGTCACGATTCGATTCAAAATCGATTTTATTTCAATTCAACACGATTCTCGATTCAAAAACGATTTTTTTCCCCATTTAAAAGGATTCTCTATTCATTCAATACATAGGATTTCAGCAGGATTTACCCTAGTCTGCTGACATGCAAGCAGAGTAGTAGATATTTGTAAAAAACTTTTAAAATTGTGAAGGACAATGTTTTATCAACTGATTGCAATAATGTAAAATTGTTTTAACTATTAAACGAACCAAAACTATGACTTATTTTATCTTTGTGAAAATATTGGACACAGTGTGTTGTCAAGCTTATGAGATACCATGCAAGTGTAAGCCACTGTGACACTATTGTTCTTGTTTTTATTTTTATAAATGTCTAATGATAATGTCACCCCCAGTGGGACGTCGGTGACAATGATGACCCAGTGGGACGTCGGTGACAATGATGACTATGAGAACTTTGGAGGACGAACGCAATGGATGACGAGCGGGTCTAACATGATACTGTGAAAGTTCAATCCATAAAAACACAGCCGCGAGAATCCAGTCCAAAGCGGATCCAACACAGCAGCGAGAGTCCCGTTCACAGCTGAGCCAGCAGGAAACTATCCCAAGCGGAGGCGGATCAGCAGCGCAGGGATGTCCCAAGCCGATACACAGGCAAGCGGTCCATCCTGGGTCCCGACTATGGACGCCACTAGATCTATTGCTTTCGGTCCCCTAGAGGGGGGGGTTGCCCACATATGTGGTCCTCTCCAAGGTTTTCATATTCATCATCGTCACCGACGTCCCACTGAGTCATTCATCATTGTCACCGACGTCCCATTGGGTGTGAGTTTTCCTTGCCCTTAAGTGGGCCTACCGAGGATGTCGTAGTGGTTCGTGTTGTGGTTTGTGCAGCCCTTTGAGACACTAATGATTTAGGACTATATAAATAAACATTGATTGATTGATAGATGAGAGTGTGCTGTTCAGTATCGTGGTCACTGATTGGCTTAGCCTCAGCCAGCAATCCAGTACCCGTTAAAGTCTGAACGGTACGTCTTACTTTCCATCCTTATGTCTACCATATTTGAATAAACCAGTTAAAAGTTTGCTATGTATGTGTTATTTCATGTCCAGAGGGTTCTCATCATGTTAAACACAGTATTCAGAATGTCATAGAGAGCTCTTTTTATGCTCCAGCTACAAAAATGATAGATTTATAATTAATCATCCAGTAATTAATTTACTACGGTCAGGCCCAGAAACAATTTAAATGAAATAAAATTAATCAAATTTATATGGCACTTTACAATGAGAAACCCTTACATTCGAACTTGGAGGTAAGCTGGTGTGGTGGCAGCAACAGACAAGGGTTTTACTGTACATGGTACAATTCTAGAATATGCCAAAGGGAATGTATTATACTTTGGAGTCTCCACTTTGCTCTCCTCAGTTTCCTCTTGGATAACAGGCTGAGACGTGCGCAAGGAGCACGCCAAGTCTATGACCTCAACCACTTGTGGTCGCTTATTGTCGTTGTCATTAGCTGACAACACACACAGCTAATGTGAGTGTGTTACGTAATACACAGTATACATCCTGCTAAAAGACAGAAGAAGTCGACTTACAATACTTTGGAAAGTTAGCGTAAAGTGAGTCCTAAACTGTGCTACTAGTGCTACGAAGGGTCTACCTATTGATACGCCAAAAAAATCTCTTGATTAAAGTTCAGTGTTTATGTGTGTATTGTTGCAATGGCTAAAAATAATAAAACACCAGTAAGGTGGAGAAACAACTTGCCTCTATATTGAAGCTGTTATCATATCTGATTTATGACACCAAAAGAATTTGCGAATAAATAAATATGATCAAAATATTATCAATCTCACAGATTCCCGAGCCGTTTTGAGAGAGAACGACGAAGCCAGTCACGTGATCATGTGACGTTGCGCTAGGAACCACAGATCCCTTCCTCATCAACATCAATGCTAATCAAGCATACTTTGTGAGAGCCAACAACTATTACTTTTGGAAAAAATGATGCAGGACCTTATCTTTTTGAGCCCGAATACAAAGAGGATGGGCATTAGGTTTTAGAAGCTGAGTGGTAGATACAATTTCATTGTGACACTAGAGCATCCGCAGCACTGGGTTGCTATCAGCATACTTCAGTCATCAACAATTATATCATCTGAGAAATGGACATTGTAACAGTGTAGGTCTCACTTCGTAGGATATGTACAGCGAGCGGTGAACATAGTGAGCTCTGAAAGCATGAGAACAAGTTTGACAACATTGGATTATTCACATTTGATTATTTATAATCCGGGAAGGTGGGATGTGATGGGGGAGGGGGTTAGGCTAGGGTTGTAGCTGCCTGGAGGTGTTCTTTTAGTACGGTTTTGAAGGAGGATAGAGATGCACTTTTTTTTACACCTGTTGGGAGTGCATCCCATATTGATCTGGCATAGAAAGCGAATGAGTTAAGACCTTTGTTGGATTGGAATCTGGGTTTGACGTGGTTTATGGAGCTCCCCCTGGTGTTGTGGTTATGGCGGTCAATTACGTTATGAAAGTAGTTTGACATGTACTTCTGTATCAGGGAAGTGTAGCAAATTTTATAGACTAGGCTCAGTGCATGTTGTTTTACTCTGTCCTCCACCCTGAGCCAGCCCACTTCGGAGAAATGGATAGGAGTGAGGTGTGATCTGGGGTGGAGGTCTAAAAGTAACCTGACTAGCTTGTTCTGGGATGATGGAGTCTAGATTTGAGGGTTTTGGAGGTGCTGGGGTACCAGGAGGTGCATGTGTAATCGAAAAAGGGTTGAATGAGAAATCCCGCTAGAATCTCCATGGTGCTTTTGTTGACCAGAGAGGAGATTCTGTCGAGAAATCTTGTTCGTTGGTTGACCTTTTTGATGACCTTGGTTGCCGAAAGGGAATAAGCGGTAGAAAATGGATGGATGGATGGATGGATGGATGGGTTGCCATTTTATCACAGGAAAGATTAGCCTTTAGAAGGGAACCTAGGTAGGTGACCTCATCCTTCCTGGTGATAACAATGTCACCCACTTTAATAGTGAAGTCACTGACTTTCGTAAGGTTGATTTGGGACCCAAATAGGATGGATTTTGTTTTACCGAAGTGAATGAATAGCTAATTGTCAGCGAGCCAGGTGCAAATTCTGCAGAGTTCGGCACTGAGGATTTTTTCCACCTGTGATTTGTTCTTGTCGGATATCAGCAGGGCCGAGTCATCCGCAAACAGGAACCATTCACAGTCGCATGCTGATGACATGTGTCAACAATAGCAGCGTAAGCTAGCATTAGCTCATTGCTATCAATGCACCACTAAAATAATC
Organism: Nerophis ophidion; assembly: GCF_033978795.1. Lineage (NCBI taxonomy): Eukaryota > Metazoa > Chordata > Actinopteri > Syngnathiformes > Syngnathidae > Nerophis > Nerophis ophidion. Next base: position 5,793,408 of record NC_084622.1, read on the forward strand.
TGTCCATGTTAGTGCTTATAATACCAATATCACTCATATTTGGTTCATGACATGTAAATGGAATATAGTTGGCAGTTTCTGGATGTTTTGGAGCAGGGGTGCTCACACTTTTTTCTGCAGGCGAGCTACTTTTCAATTGACCAAGTCGAGGAGATCTACTATATTTATAATTTATATTAATTTATTTATTAAAGGGACATTTTTGTTAACAAGTTAATGGTGTTTAATGATAATACAAGCATGTTTAACACATATAGATTCCTTTCTTTCATGAAGACAAGAATATAAGTTGGTGTATTACCTGATTGTGATGACTTGCATTGATTGGAATCAGACAGTGGTGCTGATAACAGCCGCATTTTCAAATGGAGGAAAAAAAAAGTCCTCCTTCTTGTCCAATACCACATGAAAGTGGTTGGATTTGGCATCTCATTTGTCAAACTTGCATATTCGTTTTTAAACACTTTGTTATGAGAGTAGGATATGTGTGTGGGGCCCTTTTATGTGTGGCAGCAGGTGAGTGACGTCAGTGAGTGTGTGGGCGAGCGAGGTGAGGGCGGGGGAGAAATACATTGGCATCAAACTCCGTAGCTTGCTAGCTTGTGCACGCTAGCTTTCTGAGACTCTTATTTTGTTAGCACAGGCAGGATGAAACAGGTCTTTTATGGTGAAGACAGCAACTCTGCAGTCGGTCTTTAGAGTTTCGACAGCAGGTACGGCCCAAGAGTCTGTTGAAATAAAAAGTGTTTCTCTCCGTCCTGTAAGTGATTTTTTTCTTAATAATGAGCTCGCAGCAGCCAGCGTCACCTCACAAGATCCTCGGGTTCCGAGAATGTCAAACAACTGACGAAAGTGAAGTCTTGGTGAAGATTGATGATTGCTCATTTTTATGTTTAATTTTTTAATGCCTGACTTGCGATCGACTGACACACCCTCTGCGATCGACCGGTAGCTCGCGATCGACGTAATGCCCACCCCTGTTTTAGAGTGTATAATGAGCGCAAAAGAGGACCCTCCATCTGTTGACTCAGTTTTCAGAAATGGCTGACTGAAATTGTGGCATTTTGTGATGTTTAAACCGTGTTTTCACATACTTTGTGGTGTTAATACAATTGGATATGGTTTAATGGATACAACGAAACACAAATAGGCATATAAAGTCAACTTAATTTTCCACTCTACTGCTACTTTAAATATACTTGGCAAAACCTCTGCCTTGTTTTTAATGACTACTATACTATGCTACTGTATTTTAATATTGGTCAATATGGAGAACCAAGTCTTTTTCCTCAGGTGGTACTTGGTAAAAAAAAAAAAAAAATGTTTGAGAACCGCTGGCATAACACCATAGTCTCCACTTTGCTACAGCACTCCATTTTCAATTTATTTGCCTCAGTCTCATTCTAAATTAAAATGAGTTTGCATAATCCTATTATACCTTAACGTCTTGCCACGCCTCTTTTCATTGTTGGCAAAAGTAGTACCCGGTACTATTAAGGGTCAGTGTGATGACCCGGGTGCATGGTGATGCGGGGCTCGTTCTCCCAGAAATGCTGACGGGTTTCAGATGCAGCGTGCAGGTAGGAAAATGATTTATTCAGTAATAAATCAGACAGAAAAAAGAAAAACGTGCTGATAGCACTTCAGGAAACAAACCAAATGGGCTAGCGTTTGAGCAAGCAAAATAGCCTAGCGTGGAATGTAGCAGGCATAAAGCAGGAATCAAACGCCGTCCACTGTAGCATAAAGCAAATAAGGAAGCAAGACCGAGTGAGGCCAGGACAAAGACTAAATAGCCCTCTGATTAGTGCCCGGACAACAGGTGAGTTTCTCGAACACTAACCAGACGCAGCTGAGCGCAATCTGCAGTCATGGCAACAGAAACAAACAAATTCAGAGGTGCATACACAGGAACTAAACGGAATCCAACACTAACAGAAAAACACAAGTGACCCGAAAAACCCAGTCAGGTTCATTAGCTATGGTTCCAGACTATACCATTTGAGTGCTGCTCATGTTAACATCAACAGTGGTTTTTCATTAATCTACCATATTCGATATTGTACTATGTAAGTACATATGGCGATGAATAATGCTAACGTTGTTGTGGCTTCAATGGACTCTTTTCTCAGTTCCCACAGTCTCCAAAAGAACACAGACTGAGAACAAATGCTAACGCTAACTTACTGCAAATTAGCTCTTGACATTGCAGGTATTCAGTAATACACAACAGACCTTGCTGCCATCAGTCTCCGCTCGGATAAAACTCACCCACATTGTTGCTTATTACCAAGCGTGTGCTTCTTAGTACTTTAACAAGTTAATATTTCAAAGTGGAGATAAACCATTTGAAGCTGGGGTGAGTAGAACTGAACTGAGTTAGTCCACATGCGTTGAGGTCAACAAGGTTGCAGGTGCCCTAAAAATGAAACGAAGGCTCAACAAAAGGTCCGACTGTACATTTGTTGTATTTACGCACGAGAAGGGATTGCTAGTCATTCTGCGGCCTACGTCTGCTTTGTTGTTTCACACTGGGCTTGTTATGACACCTCAAACGAGGACCGGGTCAGACAAAGTGCAGTAGAGCTTAACAGTACTCACAACACCAAAAAGGAGGCATGCGCAAACAAACAGATTTTTCTCTCAAGCTCTGCAAAGATGCCACACAGAAATGCACTTTGTCAGTGTATCACAAATGAAACATTTGCACAGCAGAAAACACCTGGCTTCACCTGGTGTAAAGCCGTTTATCTGCCAGGATTTCCTATTGTTTTCCGACAGGATGCGAGGTCCTCTCTCAGCCATCGAATCTGATCTTTACACCCCTGCCCGAAACGACAAACTCCGCTATTCCGAGGGACTCACAGTGTCTGTTTACTACCGGCTGCTCGCAGATTGCAAAGCTGGCATGGTAAAGACCACACACACTGTCTGCTGACCTAACCTGACTTTGCTACTTTGTGCAAAAATGAGCCAATCAGCACCAACCTAAAAATACATTCTTTCTCTGTGAGGAGGCTGGGCAAAATACAGACCAACTACGAAAAGACAAGTCAAAGATGTTTTTTTTAAAAATGACAACACATTTATTTGAAGATCTTTATTGACTAAGGTTCTTTTTTAGGAACCAATTGCAAAAATATTGTTCAAAGATCTTCTGTATCAGTGGTCCCCAACCACCGGGCCGCAGAAGAATTTTTTATTTAAAAAAAGAAAAACATTTTTTTTTTTTTTTTTTTTTTTTATTAATCCATCCATCCCATCCATTTTCTACCGCTTATTCCCTTGTGGGGTCGCGGGGGGCGCTGGCGCCTATCTCAGCTACAATCGGGCGGAAGGCGGGGTACACCCTGGACAAGTCGCCACCTCATCGCAGGGCCAACACGGATAGACAGACAACATTCACACTCACATTCACACGCTAGGGCCAATTTAGTATTAAAATCAACATAAAAAACACAATATACACTTACAATTAGTGCACCAACCACAAAAACCTCCCTTTTTCATGATAAAAACTTCCCTTTTTCATGACAAAGAAGAAAAAAGAAAAAGGAACCCCCCTCTAGTGAAGGGTGGAGCTCTGCCCGTTTGTGTCAGAGTGTTGGGAATGTTCATCGCTCAGATTGTGGAAGGACACAATCCGCGGGACAAATTATTAAGCGTTGACCGGTCCGCGGATAAAAAAAAAGGTTGGGGACTATATGACAGGAGCTCTCTGCCGTTTTAAATACGTGCAGCAAAATGCTGGTTAAAAATCATCTGCATGACAAGGGAGCTCCGCTGTTTTTTTAAACCCACCAAGACTTCGACAAAATTCGTCAAATATCGTTTATTCAGCTGGAGTACTGTGCCATTTTTAAGAACCTTCTTTAGGGTTGTCTAAACTACGGCCCGCCAGCGTCTTTAGCCTGGCCCGCGAGACGTCGCAAGTTTAATAAGTTTGTCTTGAACCTAAAAGTAATCAACTGAGAGTTTTGCCGCCATTTTGTGGTCGTTGTTAATATTTATGGTCAGTGACCATGAGTTTTACTTTTAAGTGTACAGAGCACTGTATTCATACCAACTTATTTAAAACACTTTTCCCACTCAAGGTGCCAATACATTATAACCAACACGGAAAGTTAACACACATTGTCATTGAACCATGTGGACATTATAAAACATGTACAAGCACCAAACATTATGTAAAATGACACCGGTATAAATCACTACAATGCACAATGGGAAATATGCAAAACAACCTTTCCACGCTCCCTCATTTTTGGCGCATTTTAGCTGCTTGATACTTTCGATTGATTGCAAATCTTGAAGGTGGTCGCTATGGAAGTACAGGAGGTAGGAGTGGAACTCTCACATTTGTTTAATATTCAATGTTTTATAGTTTATACGTAATATTGTAGTGTCGTCACGGTGTGATGCGGCTTGGTAAAGTTGAAGTACTGTATTTTTTTGGACCATAAGGCGCACTTAAAATCCTTTTATTTCCTCAAAAATCGACAGTGTGCCTTAAAACCTAATGCACGGAATAATTGTGGTTGTGGTGTAATGACAAGTGTGACCAGAAGATGGTAGTCACACCTAAGAGTTACGTGTTGATGGCAGGATGACGCCTGTTCAATAAATGACACTAGCAAGTACAGTTTAGCAAGCAAGCCCAAAACTTTGATGTTTCATTGAGAATATAGAACATTACGCACGGCACTCAAAAATCCGTCAAAATAATTTAGTACGACTTTGGTATGCTACTAAACCGCACCGCTCGACGAATTGTCGGAGGATTAATACTACCTACTTTATTTATAGGGTAAGGTGCAATAAGTGTTCGACTTCAGCCTAAACCCTTTCGGTCTGCAACATTTTCTTTCCTTTTGTTTTAATTTATGAATAAACTACGAATGTGCATCTGTTTGTTTATGTAAAACTGTTTGCTTATTTTGTTGACCATTGACCGAATAAATAATAATAAACTAAACTAAACTAACCATAGTCAGACGTACTGTGCTTCAACATAAAAGTTTTATTATGGTGTGTGTATAAAGATCCCATGTGGCACCTATTAGAAGACATTTTATCTGGCGTTTTGTTTTCGACCTATATTGCAAAACCACCTTTTCTTACTTTCTGTGCTTCAACATACAATTTTTATTATGGTGTGTGTATAAAGATCCCATGTGGCACCTATTAGAAGACATTTTATCTGGCGTTTTGTTTTCGACCTATAATGCAAAACCACCTTTTCTTACTTTCTGGTACCTGCTGTTGCATATTTGGGATCTACATACCTTAAGTCCTGCAAATTTGCATGCGTCTGCCATTGTAGTCCGCGCCGTGGTCATAAGGCGCCTTCTTTTTTTCTACCCTTTTGTTGTGGCGCATTTGCCCTACGTTGTTGCCATTTCTAATATGAAGTAGCGTACAGTTCCAACTTATATCTGTCAGTAGACTGCTAAAAACTACCGGTACAACAAAGAGAAGACGCTGTCAAAGTGGAGGCATGTAAATAAGA
>NC_084622.1:5803916-6026416 GCF_033978795.1 Nerophis ophidion
ATAGTTAAGAATGGAGTAGTTTTCAAAGATTGACTACGGTAGCTTAACGTGGGAAAAAACTCATACATACAAACCCTGTTTTCAAATGATTTGGGAAATTGTGTTAGATGTAAATATAGTCGTAATACAATGATTTTCAAATCCTTTTCAACCCATATTCAATTGAATGCACAACAAAGACAAGATTTTTGATGTTCAAACTCATAAACTTTTTTTTTTTTGCAAATAATAATTAACTTAGAATTTCATGGCTGCAACACGTGCCAAAGTAGTTGGGAAAGCGCATGTTCACCAGTGTGTTGTATCACCTTTTCTTTTAACAACACTCAATAAACGTTTTTCGAACTGAGGAAACTAATTGTTGAAGCTTTGAAAGTGGAATTCTTTCCCATTCTTGTTTTATGTAGAGCTTCAGTCGTTCAACAGTCCGGAGTCTCCTCTGTCGTATTTTACGCTTCATAATGCGCCACACATTTTCCATGGGAGACAGGTCTGGACTGTAGGCGGGCCAGGAAAGTACCCGCAATCTTTTTTTACGAAGCCACGCTGTTGTAACACGTGCTGAATGTGGCCTTTGCATTGTCTTGCTGAAATAAGCAGGGACGTTCATGAAAAAGACAGCACTTAGATGGCAGCATATGTTGTTCCAAAACCTGGATGTACCTTTCAGCGTTAATGGTGCCTTCACAGATGTGTTAGTTACCCATTCTTTGGGCACTAATGCACCTCAATACCATCACAGAAGCTGGCTTTTGAACTTTGCGTCGATAACACTCTGGATGGTTCGCTTACCCTTTGGTCCGGATGACACGATGTCGAATATTTCCAAAAACCATTTGAAATGTGGACCAAAGAACACTTTTCCACTTTGCATCAGTCCATCTTAGATGATCTCGGGCCCAGAGAAGCTGGCGGCGTTTCTGGATGTTGTTGATAAATGGCTTTCGCTTTGCATAGTAGAGCTTTAACTTACATTTACAGATGTAGCGACAAACTATATTTAGTGACGGTGGTTTTCTGAAGTGTTCCTGAGCCCATGTGGTGATATCTTTTAGAGATTGATGTTGGTTTTTGGTACAGTGCCATCTGAGGGACCGAAGGTCACGGTCATTCAATGTTGGTTTCCGGCCAAGCCGCTTACATGAAGGGATTTCTCCAGATTCTCTGAACCTTTTGATGATATGGACTGTAGATGTTAAAATCCCTAAATTTCTTGCAATTGCACTTTGAGAAATGTTGTTCTTAAACTGTTTGACTATTGGCATGCGCAGTTGTGGACAAAGGAGTGTACCTCGCCCCATCCTTTCTTGTGAAAGACTGAGCATTTTTTGGGAAGCTGTTTTTATACCCAATCATGGCCCTCACCTGTTCCCAATTAGCCTGCACACCTGTGGGATGTTCCAAATAAGTGTTGGATGAGCATTCCTCAACTTTATCAGTATTTATTGCCACCTTTCCCAACTTATTTGTCACGTGTTGCTGCCATAAAATTCTAGAGTTAACGATTTGCAAAAAAAAAATGTTTATCAGTTTGAACATCAAATATGTTGTATTTGTAGCATATTCAAACCGAATATGGGTTGAAATTGATTTGCAAATCATTGTATTCCGTTTATATTTACATCCAACACAATTTCCCAACTCATATGGAAAAGGGGTTTGTAATATTTTTACAGCTGTTTATAGTAGGATTACTTTTTGTCATTAAGTTCAAACTAGCCAGTGAACATTAAGTACATTTTAAGGCAGGGGTGTCAAACTCAATTTAGCTCAGGGCCCAAATGGAGAAAAATCTATTCCCAACTGGTAAAATCATAGTATGATAATCTAAAAAATAAAGACAACTTCAGATTATTTTCTTTGTTTTACTTCGGCCACAAATAGAACAAGGATATTCTGAAAATGTACAAATCACAATTAATCCTTTTGACGAAACACTTCAAGTTAGTTGAAAATTCTAAGGAAAAATGTATGCAGTTTTAAAAACACAATCAATAACACAATGAACTTAGGCATCATCTCAGTGCATCTACGAAGCCATTAAACTTTAAGTCACAGCCCATCCGGGACTGAACAAAGTCAATTAATAACTAAAAACTCCTCTTTGTATCAAATACCTCATTTGTCATGTCTATGCAAACCTGTGCTAACTCAACAAAGCCTACAAACGTAGGTAGAAACTATTGAAGAGGGTTAAGTTACCCTCTGCGTTCACTTTTGTCTTTATTGCCAGGGTGCCAAAGAAAGATGTGTTCGAAGCAGAATGCGTAAAATGGCAGAATTTACGTTTCATTTGGTTTGAGAGGGAGGAGCCGCAGCCAGGCTTTACGGTACAAACCGTTTGCTTGCCTAAAAGAATTGATATTGTGACATCCAGTGGACACATTTGAAATTTCAGCTCATTTTTATAATTGATAAAACTAATTTCGCGGGATGCATATAACCTGTTCATCCAACCGTACGTTCGAAAACCCTGTTTTAAAGATTTTAGGGTTATGAACAGCTTGCATTGACCTCCAACAATAAAAATGCATCTTTAAAAATACCTTTCCTGATAGCAGTGCGCACATGTAGAGGCAGCTAAATAATATAGTTGCTGAGCTTGCAAATAAATGCTGATATTGTGTCTTTTATTAATGAGTTAAAGGGGAACATTATCGCCAGACCTATGTAAGCGTCAATATATACCTTGATGTTGCACAAAAAAGACCATATGTTTTTTTAACCGATTTCCGAACTCTAAAAGGGTGAATTTGGCGATTTAAACGCCTTTCAATTGATAGCCTGTCGAGCAATGACCTTTCACCCGTGACGTCACAACATGAAGCAATCCGCCATTTTCTCAATCTTATTAAACGCACCAAGTCAAATCAGCTCGGTTATTTTTCCGATCCCCACACAAGAATGTATGGATATCCTGCAACACTCACAGCAGATGCATTTCCAACAATAAAGTCAACGAAATCTGCAATCTTGGAAAATAGACCACCACTGAATCTGCCCGAGTGAGAGCTATTCAGGGACGACAGCAGTCTTTTCCCGCAGACGAGCGAGGTAAACCCCCTGGATATGTTGGCTAAGACGTGATTTATGCCCCTTCTTTTTCTGTCTCATTTTGTCCACCTAACTTACACGTATAACGTTGTGCATGAATGCACAAAGGTGAGTTTTGTTGATGTTATTGACTTATGTGGAGTGTGCTAATCAGACATATTTGGTCACGGCATGACTGCAAGCTAATCGATGCTAACATGCTATTTAGGCTAGCTGTATGTACATATTGCATCATCATACCTCATTTGTAGCTATATTTGCGTCCAGCCTTTCCCTCCACCCACATTTAATGCCAAAAAAACACATACCAATTGTTGGTTAGAAGGTGATCGCCAAATTCGTCCTCGCTTCCTCCTGTGCCGCTGTCAGTCGTGATATGGCTCAATAGCTTCAGTTTCTTCTTCAATTTTGTTTTGGCTACCTGCCTCCACACTCCAACCATCCGTTTCAATGCATGCGTAATCTGTTGAATTGTACCTTTCTGTGCTATCCGCCATGTTTGTTTCTGTGTGATCACGCTGTGACGTCACAGGATAATGGACGGGTGGATATAACGACGGTTAAAAGCAGGCACTTTGAAGCCGTTTATCGGGATATTGCGTGATGGGTAAAATTTTGAGAAAATCTTCAAAAATTAAAATAAGCCACTGGGAACTGACTTTTATTGGTTTTAACCCCTCAGAAATTGCGATAAAGCTCCCCTTTAAAACCCCCAAAACCCACTCGGTTGGATGGCAGTTTTTGCTGCTTTTTGAGCACCGTGTCCATGGCATTGATTTTTGATGATGAAACCTCAGCACTGATGGCTCAGGAGATGGGGGAGCATGTGTTTTGAACCAGGCTGAAATTGGCTATTTTAGTTGTGTGCAAGCTTGACAAATGCTCTCCAATGGAGTATGTACACCAAAAAGGACTTGTACTTTACCACTTTGCTATCAGTGCCAAAACTTAATACCTCACATGTTTTCAACACAAGTAACATCACGTGTTACGTGTACATGCTAAACAATAAGCTTTTTTTCCACACACGTTTGCCATCCTTTTTGTCTGGTAAAAGCCTTCTATTAGTGTGTACAGGATCCGAAAAATGTAGTCGTTAGGATTGTCCCCGTAAAGTGTGGCGCTCATATGATTAGACCATGTGGCTTAGCGTCTCCATTTTAGAGCAGGAGCTTCATTAGCATTACGCCGCGTAATAACCTCAACTGGGGATTTCCTAACCCAGATTTTAAAGCCCAGCCGGCACACACACAGGGCGTGTAAACAACGCATCATCTGCCTCTTGGCACTGCAAAGTCGCACATGAATTTTGTATGAAGCACTTCAGGAAGCAGTTATTTGTATGCAGGAGTGACGCGTAAAGTCGCCGCACCAACTTACTGATTTACATCAACTTGCTGCGAGGCAACTTGCAGCAAGTTAGCGGCGCAAATCTCAGACCTCACAGATGTGTAAACGGCACGGAGGGTGCGGGGGAGTTGGTGGGAATGGCGGATGAACACATATCCATCCTGTGATCCAATTAATTTTGTCTCCGTATGCTGCACATTTCCCCATGCCAGGAGGGCTAGAGGAGAGGAAATGGGAGTTTGAGGCGGGTGGAGGTGAGGAGAAACGGGGAGAACTCACCGAACGAAAGCGGTATAATAGGCCGAGGTTGGGGAATTGAAAAATTCCCCCAGTGGAGGCAATGAGTAGCCGCACAGGGGCAGGGAAAAGGCAATTACATGCGCCCTCTCGTCCTTTGCAGGTCAGTGTAGTGCATGAAAGTCAGAGGGCAGTGGAGGGCTTCACCCATACTCTACACCTACTAAACCAAACTTTTGCCTTCTATACATTCTTATTTGGTATTTACACTGGAATAGGGTTGTCCAGATACCAATATTTTGGTACTGGTACCAAAATGTACAGTACAGGCCAAAAGCTTGGACACACCTTCTCCTCATTTAATGGGTTTCTTTATTTTCATGACTATTTACATTGTAGATGGTCAACGAAGGCATCAAAACTATGAATGAACACGTGAAGTTATGTACTAAACAAAAAAAGGGGAAACAACTGAAAACATGTTTTATATTCTAGTTTCTTCAAAATAGCCACCCTTTGCTCTGATTACTGCTTTGCACACTCTTGGCATTCTTTTGATAAGCTTCAAACACACCCGTGAAGTGAAAACCATTCCAGGTGGCTAACTCTTGAAGCTCACCTGGACTGTACCGTCTTGAAACTCGACCTGATTCTATGCAAACTTCTAATAAATTATTCAATCAAACTATAATAATTAGTCACAAAATGATGGAAACAAAGGTAACACTACTATCTGTTTTCACTTATCAGAGATAAAATGTTCACAACACAGTCTTTAGTGTTCTGTAAGAGTCCAGTGATCCCTCCGTATGGCAGAAATCCACTTATTACGGCGGTCAACGTTATGCACCAAGTAGCGGTAAAAAACACGATTCGATCTGTTTCTTCTTTGGTAGTTGCTGCAGGTCATTCCGGTGCACTGCTGTCAATATAGCGCCTCTATAGTGGCGCAATGCTGCAACCGCAGTTAAAATACTTGGCTGCCGCAGAGGGACATCAATCGTTCAGTCAACACAGCCGGAGCTTGACACTGAGTTGAGTGGAAATTGCAAAATTAATTGGTCAAAGATGCTTATCTGAAAGGAGAGCTAGGCAGTTTAAAAGGACAAAAAGCAAAATGCTCAACAAAGATTCTCTATATGGCAATAGTACTTTTTCTGGTAAATAATGATGGTTTAAGATTCTCTATATGACAGGAGTGCTCAGCTCCTTTTAAAGGCCCACTACAACGGACCACGCAGTCTGATTGTTTATATATGAATGATGAATTATTAACGTTGCAACACATGCCAATACGCCCAGTTTAGTTTACTAAATTAAAATTTTAAATTTCCCGCAGTTTCCTGTTGAAAACGGCGCGGAATGATGACGCGTGTGATGACGCGTGTTTGTGACGCTATTGGTTGGAGGGGACACATTAGCTCAGCACCACTTGCGGCTAAAAGTTGTCTCTTTTCATCGGGCAATTACACAGTATTTTGGACATCTGTGTTGCTGAATGTTTTGCAATTTGTTCAATTAATAATGGAGAAGTCAAAGTAGAAATATGGAGGTGGGAAGCTTTAGCAACACAATCACATGGTGTTTCCTTGTTTAAAATTCCCTGGGGTGAAGCTTTACTATGGATCAGAGCGGTCAAGCGAACATGGTTCCCGACCACTTATCAACCGGCAGGTTTCGGTGAGAAAATTGTGGTAAAAAGTCGCCTCTCACCGGAGATCAGCGGAGCTTCTGTCCTGCTGCAGCTTAGAGACTTCTCTCAGAGACTGGTGTCAACACACCCGTGGACACACCCCTCCGACTATCAAGTACTATTTAACTCACTAAAACACTAGCAACACAATAGAAAGATAAGGGATTTCCCAGAATTATCCTAGTAAATGTGTCTAAAAACATCTGAATCGCTCCCAATGCAATCGCCTTTTTTTTTTTTTTACTTTATTTTTTATCTATTTATTTTCTAGTCCTTCACTCTAAATTTCCTCATCCACGAATCTTTCATCCTCGCTCAAATTAATGGGGAAGTTGTCGCTTTCTCGGTCCGAATAGCTCTTGCTGCTGGAGGCTCACATTACAAACAATGTGAGGATGTGAGGAGCCCTCACACCTTCCGGTAAAGGCGAGGCTTTTTTATTAGCGTCCAAAAGTTGCAAACTTTATCATCCCTGTTCTCTACAAAATCCTTTCAGCAAAAATATGGCAATATCGCGAAATGATCAAGTACGACACATAGAATGGACCTGCTATCCCCGTTTGAATAAGAAAATCTCATTTCAGTAGGCCTTTAAAGACCTACTAAAAAAACACCATGGATCTGATTTATATAATCAGCTGGTTTTAGGAAACAGCGACAAAAAACTTAGTAATTTCAAAGCTTTGAAGTAAACTCGTAGACCAGTCTGATGTCATTCTGACGAGAAAGAAGCTGCTGTGGCAGAGGGGTTGGGGCGGGGGGTCGTCTCTCAGAGCATTAGCAATGATGTAAGGGGCGGGTCCCGGTCTGTCGCCTCGTGTCTCCGGAGTCAGCGGCCATAATGACAGAGTCAGCTGGGACTTGAAAGCGGACGTTTCCTGTGGTGATTGACCGATGATACAGGCAATGAGCATGGGTTTATCTACACATTCCTTAGTATACTGAAAGGAAAGAGGTTATTTGTTTTGGCTAAGAAGAAGCCTGAGAATTTAACACAGCTTAATTAACGCAACGACACAGCAGTGAGTAATCAAAGGACGGATTGGTGGATTAATCAATCCCCTAAACCGCCTACATACTTGTAGCGATGAGGGCGTGGTTATAAGCGTGGTCACCACAATGTCATTGAGTAATTTGCATAATTTGCTTTGATGATATGAATTTTTTTAAAGGCTCAAAAACGTATATATATATATATATATATATATATATATATATATATACATTTTAAAACAAATCTATTTTTAATTAGTATTAATAACTGATTTTTTTTTTTGTATTCCAATATTCTAGGTGGGTAGCAATGCAGCTAATGGTAGCAATCAATTCTACCTCTAAATCACTTTAAAACTGCATTCAAAAAGCGTCAACAATACTTGATTTATGTTCTGTGACCTGTATAATAACCACATTGTAGGAACATTGTTGTTGTAAGAATGAACACTGAGAAACTCTTTTCTACCATAGTAACATATCGCCTTGCTTCGGTATTAGTCAGAAAAGCTAACTACCGAAATAAATAAGCTAGCTTCTACAACAACACAAAACACATTTGAGTTTTTAATACACAACACTGTGATAGAACACCAATCTATACTGAGTGAAAAACATGAACATTCATATTATATATTATCATATATATTATCCGTAAAGTATTGTTTTGTTTGTACACAGCCCGCCATATAGTTTATGTACTGTAGTTGTAATAACACGCATGACGTGCTGCATGTATCATGATCTATATTAAAGTAACTCACTTGATGGACAGTTGTCTCCTTGGTCCAGCTAGCCGGGGAATTTTTTTCTGATTTATTAGGGGTAAGCATGCCATTTACGTTGAAATAGCTTGTCTCCAAATTCCACATTTTCAGCTTCGAGTCGCTTTCCCTTCACTGTACTCTATCAGCTTCTGTCTACTCCAACGTCACACTCTTCCTTCATGCTCACTTCTATCAATCAATCAATCAATGTTTACTTATATAGCCCTAAATCACTAGTGTCTCAAAGGGCTGCACAAACCACTACGACATCCTCGGGCAAGGAAAACTCACACCCTGTGGGACATCGGTGACAATAATGACTATGAGAACGTGATACTGTGATACTGATGATACTGATGACTATGAGAACATATGAGAACATGATACTGTGAAAGATCAATCCATAATGGATCCAACACAGTCGCGAGAGTCCAGTCCAAAGCGGATCCAACACAGCAGCGAGAGTCCCGTTCACAGCGGAGCCAGCAGGAAACCATCCCAAGCTGAGGCTGATCAGCGCAGAGATGTCCCCAGCCGATACACAGGCGAGCAGTACATGGCCACCGGATCGGACCGGACTCCCTCCACAAAGGAGAGTGGGACATAGAAGAAAAAGAAAAGAAACGGCAGATCAACTTGTCTAAAAAGGGAGTCTATTTAAAGGCTAGAGTATACAAATGAGTTTTAAGGTGAGACTTAAATGCTTCTACTGAGGTAGCATCTCGAACTGTTACCGGGAGGGCATTCCAGAGTACTGGAGCCCGAAATGAAAAAGCTCTACAGCCCGCAGACTTTTTTTGGGCTTTGGGGATCACTAATAAGCCGGAGCCCTTTGAACGCAGATTTCTTGCCGGGACATATGGTACAATACAATCGGCAAGATAGGATGGAGCTAGACCGTGTAGTATTTTATACGTAAGTAGTAAAACCTTAAAGTCACATCTTAAGTGCACAGGAAGCCAGTGCAGGTGAGCCAGTACAGGCGTAATGTGATCAAACTTTCTTGTTCTTGTCAAAAGTCTAGCAGCCGCATTTTGTACCAACTGTAATCTTTTAATGCTAGACATGGGGAGACCCGAAAATAATACGTTACAGTAGTCGAGGCGAGACGTAACAAACGCATGGATAATGATCTCAGCGTCTTTAGTGGACAGAATGGAGCGAATTTTAGCGATGTTGCGGAGATGAAAGAAGGCCGTTTTAGTAACGCTTTTAATGTGTGCCTCAAAGGAGAGAGTTGGGTCGAAGATAATACCCAGATTCTTTACCGTGTCGCCTTGTTTAGTTGTTTGGTTGTCAAATGTTAGAGTTGTATTATTAAATAGAGTTAGGTGTCTAGCAGGACCGATAATCAGCATTTCCGTTTTTTTGGCGTTGAGTTGCAAAAAGTTAGCGGACATCCATTGTTTAATTTCATTAAGACACGCCTCCAGCTGACTACAATCCGGCGTGTTGGTCAGCTTTAGGGGCATGTAGAGTTGGGTGTCATCAGCATAACAGTGAAAGCTAACACCGTATTTGCGTATGATGTCACCTAGCGGCAGCATGTAGATGCTGA
Organism: Nerophis ophidion; assembly: GCF_033978795.1. Lineage (NCBI taxonomy): Eukaryota > Metazoa > Chordata > Actinopteri > Syngnathiformes > Syngnathidae > Nerophis > Nerophis ophidion. The sequence continues at coordinate 5,813,569 of NC_084622.1, forward strand.
AGAGTGCAGGGCCAAGGACCGAACCCTGGGGAACTCCACACGTTACCTTAACGTAGTCCGAGGTCACATTGTTATGGGAGACACACTGCATCCTATCAGTAAGATAAGAGTTAAACCAAGACAGGGCTAAGTCTGACATACCAATTCGTGTTTTGATACGTTCTAATAAAATATTATGATCGACAGTATCGAAAGCAGCGCTAAGATCGAGGAGCAGCAACATAGATGACGCATCAGAATCCATCGTTAGCAATAGATCATTAGTCATTTTTGCGAGGGCTGTCTCCGTCGAGTGATTTGCCCTGAAACCGGATTGAAAGGTTTCACATACATTGTTAGACGCTAAGTGTTCATTTAACTGCTCCGCAACAATTTTTTCGAGGATTTTTGAAATAAAGGGAAGGTGAGACACCGGTCGGTAGTTTACCATGAGGTCAGGATCGAGGTTAGGTCTTTTAAGAAGAGGATGAATAACCGCTTTTTTGAATGCTAGGGGAACAGTGCCCGAGGAAAGTGATAAGTTTATAATATTTAGCACTGATGGACCTAATAATACAAAGAGCTCCTTGATCAGTTTCCCAGGAAGCGGGTCAAGTAAACATGTCGTTTGTTTTATTCCATTTACACGTTGTAACAATTCCTCTAATGTTATTTCCTCAAAACGAGAGAAACTATTTTGGAGGGCAGTATCCGCCGTATATACAATCGTGTCAGTGTTAATAGAACCCCGTTGTAGCTGGGACGCATTGTCTTTAATCTCCTTTCTAATGACTTCAATTTTCTTACTAAAGAATTGCATAAAGTCATCAGCTGAGTGGGTGGAGCTACTGGAAGGAGTCCCTTGTTGGGTTAGCAATGCTACCGTACTAAACAAAAATTTAGGATCGTTTTTATTACGGTGGATGAGATTTGAGTAATAATTAGCTTTAGCTAAGGTAAGCATGCGTTTATAAGTTATTAAACCATCACTCCATGCTTGATGGTGCACCTCAAGTTTAGTCGTGCGCCATTTGCGTTCCAGCTTTCTGCATAATAATTTCTGAGCTCTAGTTTCTTCTGTAAACCACGGGGTGCGCTTTTTTGGAGCCTTTTTTAATTTTAGCGGTGCTATGTTATCAATGGTTTCGCGCAGGGCGTCGTTAAAGTTGTTAGTGAGGTTATCAATAGAGCCCACATATTTTGGGAATGGTGCCATTACCGAGGGCAGTAGGTCAGCAAGAGTTGTCGTTGTGGCCGTATTAATGTTGCGGCTGCTTTAGCAGTTATTATTATTATTAGTTTGACGAACATGCGTCTGAACCTCGAATTTTATAAGGTAATGATCGGACAATACTTTAGTATACGGGAGTATCGTAACTTTGGAAGCGGTGATACCCCTGACAAGCACTAGGTCTGTCGTATTACCGTTGCGATGCGTGGGTTCATTTATTATTTGTGTGAGACCACAGCTATCAATTATAGTCTGGAGCGCTACGCACGGTGGGTCCGATGGGGTATTCATATGGATATTAAAGTCCCCCATTATGATTATATTATCGGCGTGTGTCACTAGATCAGCAACGAACTCTGAGAATTCATTGATAAAGTCCGAATAGGGCCCTGGGGGGCGGTAGATAACAGCCAGGTGTAGAGGCAGCGGTGTGACAGACCTCATAGTAAGCACCTCAAACGATTTATATTTATTATTTATGTTAGGACTAAGGTTAAAGTTTTCGTTGTATATTAGTGCGACCCCCCCACCCCTTTTAAGCGGACGGGCAATATGCGCATGTGTAAAGTTAGGAGGACATGCCTCATTTAGCGCAAAAAAGTCATTTGGTTTAAGCCAGGTTTCACTGAGACCGATGACGTTAAGATTGTTGTCTCTGATAATATCATTAACTAACAACGTTTTGGGAGACAATGATCTTATGTTTAAAAAAACCTATATTATAGGTTGTGGGCTGTTTTAGGGAATTGTTGATCAAATTATCCGTAGTAGCAATATTAATAATGTTGTGTTTATTATGCCCAGTGCGTTCAGTATAATTACGACCATATCTAGGAATTGATACGACGGGAATATTCCGATTGTTTGATTGTTGCTTTGATAAACTGCACGCATCATGGTTAGCCACCTCAGTAACGGGGATTTTCCGATTGTTTGTTTGTTGCTTTGATAAACTGCACGCATCATAGTTAGCCACCTCAGTAACAGGGATTTTTCGATTGTTTGTTTGTTGCTTTGATAAACTGCACGCATCATAGTTAGCCACCTCGGTAAAACACATGTCCAACTCTGAAACACTCAAAGCAGAAAAAACTTGTTCTAATTTAACAGACTCCTTACCCAGACCAGTAGTCTCGCATCTTTCATCTAAATCCGTCTTCAGAATGGAGGGAAGTGGTGTTATGTGGGGATTAGCCTTCTGCTTTGTTTTAAGCCCCGCTCGGCATCCGCGTTTCCGATCACACCGCTGGCGTCTGCTCCGTAGACGGTCCCCGCTGCTACTAGACTCCGCTGTTTCACAGGCCGCTGGATGTAGCCGCCGACGTATTCCCATGCTAGTTAGCATGTTTAGCACGCCCGCGTCTATCAGTCCAAAACGGCCCGATATGTCCATATCCAGAAGTGTCTGGCGGTCGTACGTGATCACGGAGTGACCACGATGCGAGCCAGCCATGAAGTCTGCAGAACTGTCCGGCATTTCCGCCAAATGTTCCATCTTTAGCAAGAGCACCGCAGTGTCGCAGCCCGTCCGGGCGCCGCCATCTTACTAAATCTGTGTATGTGGTACGCCAAAGAATATAAGCAGCTGTTCATCCTCCGTTCATTCAGATTCAACAAAATAAGGTTGTGAATCCTCATTTGTCCAAAAATTGTTGTCTTTGTTGTTTGTTATCAAGTCTGCCATGATTAGAACACACACAAGTGTTTTGTATCCGGAAGTAGGAACACATGTTGGATGGCGCTGCTATGGACACGGAAATACATAAATAAATACTTGCAGTGTGTTTATAAAACATTACATATTGTTATGAAGGTGTCTGCGACTACATTATATATATACTTGCAGTGTAGGGCTGGACGATATGGCCTTTTATTAATATCTCGATATTTTTAGGCCATGTCACAATATACAATATATATCTCGATATTTTGCCTTAGCCTTGAATTAACACTTGATGCATATAATCACACAAGTATGATGATTATTTGTGTCTACATTAAAACATTCATTGTTCATACTGCATTAATATATGCTCATTTTAAAATTTCATCCAGAAAGGGAACTCACAACTAAGACAATTTACCAAAACTGTATTTATTTAACAGTTATAAAGCAGTGGCACAAACATTCATGTAATTTTAAAACAGAACGTGCAAGATTGTCAGAGACATTTTAAAACAAGCTATTAGTGCAATTTTGTGCATGATTTCACTAAGATGACATATCAAAACAACAGTAAATTAAAGTATACTTTTTTTTACAGAACACCACTACAATATGTTAAAACTGATGAAGTGCACCTTTGTGCATTGTGTCACACAAGATATTTCAAAAAGTAAAAAAAAAAAATCAGCTGCATTATAGGAAATCAAATAGTGTATGTCCTTTGCTATGTGGTAGGTTATTGCGGACGTTATCTCCTGTTTTCGACAATTTTTTTCATACGGTGTTGATCTGGAAATGGAAGACACCAAGCTCAATTGGGTCGGTGCTGGTTGCTTCAGCATTTTGTTGGCTGTGGCACCGGCCGGAGATTTTGACATGCAGAGTTTCAAGCACTCCTTATTCTATAGCGGGTGACTTTTCAAATGATGCAACAAATTAGCAGTGCCGCTATTTTTAGTAGCAACACTTTTGCCGCACACATTACATATTACGGTTGTCTGTTCAACATCTTCTCACATGAAGCCAAACCACCGCCAGACGATGGACCCTGTGCTGTTTTTCTAGGGACTTAATTTTTCTTCCGCCATTTGTTACCAGATTCGCACCTTCTCTCTCCGGTACTACCACTTGCACCGCTCTGCTAGCACCATCTGCCACAGCTAACTTTACCCATGCCAATACCTCTCTGCTCCGTGAGAACGTATGACGTTGCACGCGCGAAATTATGTGACGTATGTAAAAAAAAAAAAAAAAAAAGGGCATTTGTTTTATCTCTCTGTGAGAAGGAGAGTGAGAAAAATCTGTAGTCTAATGCCCGCAGCTAAAAGCAACTGCGTGAGATTGTATACTCGAATACTCACGATAGTCATTTTCTACAAACCCGCGATATATTGAGTATATTCGATATATCGCCCAGCCCTAATGCCGTGTGTATATAAAACATAGTTATGAAGGTGTATGTTACTACATTATATATATACTTGCAGTGTGTATATTGTACATATGACGTATTGTTATGAAGTTTTCTGTTACTATATATATATATATACACACACTTGCAGTGTGTGTATAAAATGTGGATGGAGGGTTTTAAAGTTGTTTTAGAGGACTTTGAAGGCTACAACAGTGACTCACATTAACCGCATCCTTCAAGGGTTGTTTACCATCTGAAAATTCCTAATAAAAAAAAGAAATAAGTGTTCTTGTCCCTCATAATGATTGTGTACGAAAGGAAACATTCCCCCCCAAAAAGTGCAGTTCCGCATTAATTTAAAGACAAGAAAAGACCAACCTTGTGTGCTTACTGGAGAACATTTAGATACTGTAAGTGGCTGTCTAGCTTTACACTGCAAGACTGCTCGTATCAGACATTTAAGATGTAAAATGATATAATCCCATATTTTTTTGGGGTGATGATATTGGACCGATATCAATATTAAATCCGGATACCCATAGTTTAAGTGAATTGTATTATGTTACTCTAAACAGAAGCACCTACAAAGTTGTAAACGCATTCTCCATAAAGTAAGGCGGAACATTTTCTACCATGTCCTATCGAGAGCCATCGTCCTCTGCAGTGGACATTTGTATTTTGCACAACAGGGGAAATTTTTTACAAAACTTTTAAGTCCACTGCAGATAATGTTGGTCCTGCTGAGAGAATATGGCATTTAAATTGTTCTACATGTTTAGTTATTCCAAACAAGGCCATTACCAATATTAATCAGAGTTCCATTTAATAGAGTTGCTCCAGACAGGATATTGGGCTATAGATTACCACAAAACTCTCCAACACACAATATTAATTAGAGTGCACTTCACCTGCAGTACAACATGTCTAATTGTCACAAATGGAAGCATTCCATGCTCGCTGCTCACTTCAATGAATGCAAATGAGCCACTTTGCTCATTTTCTTTCATTCAGAGAATGTAGGCTAATCTCCCCCAGCATTCAGCGCGTTTGCAGAGAACGTCAAAGCGTTCCTCCGCTCTTTGAATGAGTCACTCCGAATCAACTTGTTCGACTACAAATGTTCCATTCAAGTAGCTCCTCTCTTATATGATCCCGGCAGTGTTGCTTATATGAAGTCAGACTTCCTCTCCATAGGCCGCAGGGGTGCCTTGGATAGTGTTTGGAAGTGTCTAAATCAGTGGTTCTCAAAACATTTTCACCAAGTACCACCTCAGAAAAAACTTGGCTCTCCTAGTACCACCATAATGACCACCATTAAATTACAGTAGCGTAGTATTTGTCATATACAAGGCAGGGGTTTTATTTAACAAGTATATTTAATGATTGTGCCCACTGTAACATTACACACAGTTTGAACAGTAACACTGTGTTTGAATATAGAAAAATAAAACACTGTACTTTCATCAAGTGATTCTTTGGCGTACCACATACACAGTTTGAGAATCCCTGGCCTAGATTATTAGAGTAATAAAAAATGACTTTTCTGTGATTTAATGGCCATTGGAAGAAAAATATGCATTAATTGAAAAATACAATTTATGGAATACGAGTCTCAATTGCTCTGCTAAAATCACCCCCATTTCATAAAATGGTTTTGGTAAAAAGTAGTTAAAAAAAATAAGAAGAAGAACATTTTAGAAATGAATAGAATATAACTTAAAATAGTTGACTTTATATGCTTAATTGTGTTTCATTGCATCCATTAAACCAGTGGTCCCCAACCACCGGTCCAGGGACCAGTACCGGTCTGTGACGCATATGCTACCGGGCCGCACAGACAGCTTAAAGAGTTTATAAACTACCGCATTTTCTCTGACTTAACTTAACTAAACACTTTAGTAAGCGTGTTAATAAATATATTTTACAACTCTGTTATATTACATTAACAAAAACACCAATAAGATTGTTATTGGATGAATATTACAACTCCTTTGTTATAGTAGATTAATAAACACACCAATTTTGTGGGTTCTTCCGAGGATGTTGTAGTCGTAATGATTTGTGCAGTCCTTTGAGACATTTGTGATTTGGGGCTATATAAATAAACATTGATTGATTGAATAAGATTGTTAATAGATGTAAATTACAACCCCTTTGTTAAAGTATAATAATAAACAAACCTATTATAATAGATGTACATTACAACTCCTTTGTTATAGTACATGGGAGAATGCACATTCATGGACATATAAAATGTTAATGTGCCAGATTGTAGACAAAGGCTAATTTTTCATGCTCATTTCTTTGCTGTTTTTATCTTGCACTCATAGAAAGCCCGTCCGTGAAAATAATGCATACATTATACCGGTCCCTGGTGGGAAAAAGGTTGGGGAACCCATGTCCAATTGTATTTACAATCCGCAAAGTCCGTGAAAAGTCGCAAAATGCCACAAATTCAGTCAGCCATTTTGAATATTCCGCTCCGATTACCTTTGGCTATTCCCGGACGCCACTGTAGTAACGATTCTGCATTCTTACCATAGAATGACATCAGTCATACTGGAAACATGCAAAACAATAGACACCGATGTGCTATCATTCACAATCCTTATGTAAGACATATAATGACATATGTATTAGTTTGTTATGCATTGTAAATCGTAAATAAATCAATCAATAAAAAGTCTGTTAACAATGACGTCTATGGCGGCTCTCTATTTTGCCCACAAAACTCTCTAAAAAACCATCCAAAACCCGTAAACAATACTCTTTATACATATCGTGACTTGAATATCAACCAAACATTAGTAAAGTTGTTAGTATAAGCGCTAACACAGACAAAGTATTTTAAGTAGACTGCACTCAAGGAAATTTTTTCATGTAATTATAAAATGAAACTGAAGATGGTAGTAATGCACCATATATGAATGCAAACTGCCGTAAAATTGTAAGGAAAAAAAAAACTTACGCTACGCTGTCTTCTGCTCCCGCATCATGACATCCTGGCTCGTCAAAGATATTCTAGATAATAAATCATGTCACTCATCTTGATAATGGGAAGATTTATCCTATGTTCATCTTTGACATTCAGTTTATACCCGGGGATGGAGACAAACACTACAACAGAATACTTTAACGCTTCATGTGGATTAAAATGAATTGTTCATCTAAACCAGGGGTAGGGAACCTATGGCTCGCGAGCCAGATGTGGCTCTTTTGAATACTGCATCTGGCTCTCGGATAAATCTGAGCTGACATTGGTTAACACGATAAGTAATGAATAATTCCACTTGTAATCTCAGTGCTAAAAAGAACGTTCAAAATATAAAACATTCTCATGCATTTTTAATCCATCCATCCGTTTCCTATCGCACCTGTTCAAGAAGTTGCGTTACAGGTAAGAAGTTATTTATTTACTATTGGTTAGTGTGGGGCTTGCCCTCCTGGGGGTTCTTCAGACCACCAAGCACCGACATGAGAGCCTGTTTCAGGGTTACAATATTGTTTTATTTTTCGATTAGTCTCTCAGTTGCTTTCCAGCAATTGTCTTTTTCTCTTTCGTTCTCGCTCGCGCTCTGGCTCCAGCCCCAGCCCCAGCCCCGTCTCTCCTCCTGGCTGCTGCTTATAACAGAGCGACAGATGATTAGATAACAAGGCCCAGGTGGGCCATCTACACACCTGTCGCTGATTTCAAGGCCGATCCTGGCAACACCCCGCTTCGCTGCAGGCCCGCAGGCCACGCCCACTCTACATTTAGCTTCAGAATAACAATGTTATTACAAAGAATAAGAGACCTATTATACTCCAGAAACGTTGGTCTTACTTAAAAATGCATGCGTTTAGTTGTGTTCAGTGTTAAAAAAATATTATATGGCTCTTAAGTAAATACAATTCTAAAATGTTTTGGCTTCTTGGCTCTTTCAGTCAAAAAGGTTCCCGACCCCTGATCTAAACAGAAAGTAATGGACATGCTATCTGTCGTCATCGAAGTAAGAGCAGACATCGTACAGTAAGCGATCGTTTTATTATGTTTGTCATTTGTTTTCCTTGTTTAGCACTTAGCAATACTGCTACATGATGCTTAGTGTTTCACTGAAGTTGGATTTGTTTAGCAGAGCTCCTAAAACTTGTATCTCACCTTCCTTCAATTCAGGATCAACAATATAGGATTCTGGACCACTGTTTGTCCCAAACTAATAGTTGTTGGATCCGACAAAGTCTGCATGATTTACATTGTTGTTGATGGGGAAGTGATCTGCGGTTCACATGACCACGTGATTGGCTAGCTCATTATCTCTCAAAATGGCTCGGGAATCTCCATGAAATTGATACTATTTTGACAAGATCTATTTACTCGCAAACCTTAGAAGTCTTTAGGTGTCATAAATCACATATATGTGGCAATAGCTTCATTATAGAGGAAACTTGTTTTTCCACTCTACTGCTACTTTAAAGACAACAGCTTTGTAAAAGTGTAAAAATGGGAGAAACATGCTTTCAAATAATTATAAAAACGTTCTTTGTGCTATTTTTTTAATCCATCCATGCATCCATTTCCTACCGCTTGTCCCGTTCGTGGTCGCGGGGGGAGCCTATATCAGCTGCATTCGGGCAGAAGGCGGCGTACACCCTGGACAAGTCGCCACCTCATCGCAGGGCCAACACAGATAGACAGACTACATTCACACTCTAAGGCCAATTTAGTGTCTTTGGAGGTGGGAGGAAGCCGTAGTACCTGGAGGGAACCCACGCTGTCACGGGGAGAACATTCAAATTCCACACAGATCGAACTCAGGACCTTCGTATAGTGAGGCACACGCACTAACCCGTGCAACCACGCAGCCCTATTTTTGAAAGTATTTTCGAAAATGTTATCGGAATGATTACATTTTTTAATTTTAAATAATCACAATTAATTACAGGAGTTATTAACTTTAGAAAAATATATTTTGACACTGACCCATTTTATTGTCAAAATGTCAATCAAGAATTTTTTTTTTATGTTTTATTAGAATGCAAGCCATTTATTTGCTCAAAACTTGGTAGCAGTTTTATCTATTGTCTTGTCTGGGTTTATTTTGAAGTAAAATTTGCCAGAGGTCAGAGTCCCCTCACCTATTTTGCGCTGACATATGCATTGATACATTTTTTAATTTTCCTGAGGGAACTCTCCTGTAGGAATCAATAAACTATCCATCTATCTATCGATTGACCTGATCACTGACTGTATAGAAGCCTGCTATGCTTTCAGCTAACCCTCCGTGGTTAAAGTAAAGGAGCTTCTGTTGGCAAAACACATTAAGCAATTAATCTGTTTTTATATATGGTTATTGCAGTAATGCTTTGTGATTAATCGCATGAGATAACAGGTTAATGTTGAGGGCCCTAAATAAAATGGATGGATGGATTTTGCATTACTAGTAATGATGACTTAAATTTTGTAAAACGAAAAAAGTAAAGAAAAAAATTGTTAAACATTTTTAAAAACTAAATTCATTGCATATAATAAGCAAACAAAATATTGTGACAAACATAATTATTGCGACAAACAATGCAAAATTAAAATTTAGACAGGTCAAAAAATTTACACATTAAAACAATATGAATTAGAAAATTGATGGATGGATGCAATTGTGTTTATAATAAAAGAAAACCAAAAAAATTTAAAGAAAAACAATTCTAATAAAACGTTAATGTATAGGATAAAATTAGCAAAAAATTACATTGTCTTTTATTTTGCACATTTGTACTGATTGGAAGAAAGATGATTAATGACTATACTAAAAGGACATCAGTTTTTTTAAATAATTTGCAAGAAAATTTTAATAAAAAAGACAAACATGAATAATTTATATCAATTAATTGATGTGATTATTTCAAATGGTAATAAACTGGCAAAATAAGTTTTACATACTTTGAAGTAATATCGTATTTATGCAATCATTATTTTAAATAAAATACAATAAATCATCGGAAAAATAAATGAAGGATTGCATTTGATGCTAATTATTGTTTGTGGCCACTTTGAGTGCGGATGCGGACTTTAATCTGGCCAATCTGTGTGGTAAATCTTGGAAAGGGATGACGGAGGCAGGCGGGGCATCTTAATCTGCGTTAACAAATACCAGGCAACGGCAACCCTTTCTGTCTGACCTCCAGCCTTATCAGATCCTCGGGTTGTGTTATGAAAGCCAAGCATGCGGAGTGTGTGTGCAACTGAGTGCATGACTCGGTGCAAAATCACCACACGTCGCGAACAAAAAAACACATCTGCTTCCATTCAAGATGCCTGGAATTCTTGGCCTGCTTGGTGCCGATTACTTCCCCAGCCCCCCTGCTGTCTGTCTGCGCTGATAAACTCTCGCTGCTCTGCACACAATACCTCCACTATTCTAAGAGACCAGGCCGGGAGATGTTTCTGAGGGTACCATTGCAAAACAGCAACCTAGTAAAAACATGTTTACCTTTGTATTTTTGAAAGTGAAAGTCCTAATGCATGCCAGGACTCGAGTTGGCAATGTCACTCGGTACATGAACAAGTAATAACACGGAACATAACACAATAACTTACCCTCCAACAAATAAGTTGCAGACATTTTTGGTTTTAGGTGCGCCCTTAACCTTTGATACAGCTGAATAGGATGATTCCATCCTCACGATAATGTTGTTGTGCTGGCAGCGGTCCCCATTGTATCCTAACAACTGCTGTTTTACACCACAATAGAGAGAAAACATCTTTTCCTGGGCATGTCCCCACTTTTAGAGAAGAAATACTTGGGTCCTGTACTAAAGCAACTGCACAGCACCGCGATAAACATATTTCTACAAAGTACAATTGTTATTACGAAATGAAATATTTTCATAAAGCATAAAAAGACTGTTTACCAACTTCTAAATGGCTTTTTTTTTTTTACATTATTAGAGCCCTCGACATATGAAATAACTTTCACTCAAAATAGTAGTAGTCTGTGTGTTCTTTCATAGATTACAGAAGCCCACAGGAGATGTCCTCCGGCCTCTACAACACGTCCACTACTTGAAACTACTTTGTCACATCCTGGATCATTCCTCTATGTTAGAGCTGAGTTTTGAGTGCTGAACCCACACAAAGTTTGTCAACTTGACAGTCATAGCTATGGCCCAGGTCTGGGCGATATGCACCAAAACTAATACCGCCGTATTTTCACTCGCCGATACACGGTATAAAGCAGTATCTTAAAAAAAACGTGCAAAGTAGGGCTGGGCGATATAAATATCTTGATATTTTTAGGCCATATCGCGATATACGATATATATTACGATATTTTGCCTTGGCCTTGAATGAAATTCTCTTCATCTCTAGCGAGTGACTTTTCAAATGATGCTACATATTAGCAGTAATGCTACTTTTTATCGCAACGCTTTTGCCACACACTTGACAAATTACGGTTGTCTGTTCGACATATTCCCACTTAAAGCCGAACCACCGCAAGACGATGGACCCCCTGCTATTTTTATTGGGAAATAAGTTTCCTTCATTTGTTACCAGATCCGCACCTTCTTTCTCTCGTATCACCACTCGTACGGCTACGTTAGCATTACAGCTAACGTTACCTAGTCTGTTACTTCTCTGCTGGGCGAGGGCGTATACGTATGACGTGACAGTATGTGAGGTGTGTAAGTTTGGGCGCCTGCTTGTCTGTGAGAAGGAGAGACAGGAAAGAGTGACGAGAGCCAGTAGTGTAATGCCCGCAGCTAAAAGCAACTGCGTGAGAACGTATACTCGAATATTACAATATAGTCATTTTCTATATCGCACAGAGACAAACCCGCAATATATCGTCCATCCATCCATCCATTTTCTGCAGCTTATTCCCTTTGGGGTCGCGGGGGGCGTTGGTGCCTATCTCAGCTAGTACAATTAGCATCTCCGACTGACGAATAGTATGACGCACACCTGACTTTGACTGCGGTGACTTCTCCGACTGAGATTTGTTGGCGCAAGTTTGTGGGCGAGGAACGACAGTCATGGGCTAATTCTCGTGCTGTTTTCCGGGATAGAGCCCGGTTTGGCCCTGACGGGAAGCCTTGTGTGAATGTTGTCTGTCTATCTCTGTTGGCCCTACGATGAGGTGACGACTTGTCCAGGGTGTACACCGCCTTCCGCCCGATTGTAGCTGAGATAGGCACCAGCGCCTCCCGCGATATATCGTGTATATCGATATATTGCCCAGCCCTAGTGCAAAGTGCTTTACGTTGCCCAAGTGTTTTACGGCTAGATACCAGTGTAGATTATTTGTGTTGTAAGTAGTAACGTAACATGATCTTAATTCTTATAAAGTATTTAGTTAGCTGTTACTATGTCAAAGCAATTTTCGTTTATTTTGTTCGGTTTACAAACCTACCACTCGCTACTGGCTCACTGCAGGGAAAGCTGTTGGCTGTTTAGTTCGAAACTACTTTTCAGCCATCCAGATGCTACACTACAGGACTTAGTCCGCACAGGATACGGAGAGAGGCATTTTTAAACCGAGGAATAGCTAAACATTTGACACACGGAAGAGGAGCATCATTAGCTTCGGTGCCAAGTGGCTGACAAAAGTAAACAACATAAACAGATGAGATGAGTGATGAAGTCGCTACAAAGGTTCTCAATCAAATTGGTGTATGTATAAATAAAGCTGTTGTCGCTCACCAATTGCCAAATAAAGCTTTGGATCACACGGGAGTTGAGAAGTCGGCAGAGCGCCACCAAATTAAAAAAAAAAAAAAAAGGTTAATGCACTGCGTCAATGAGAAGCCTCCGTTAACACGCAAGGGGCGGCGGCGAGCCAAAGAGGTTACCCTGTGTTTCGCTCGTCAGACACAAAGAAGAGTCAACAGCGTAACAAAGGCACATAAAAAAATAACGGTATGGCGGTATGCCTCAAATTTATACCAATTTCTAAAATATACCGGTATTAAAAATAGTACCAATTAGTGTTGGTATACCGGCACTAGTATAGTATCGCGGTAGTAATGAATCAAAAACAGTACTATATTCCGTTACCGGTTACCCCCCACTTTTTTTCATTTCTTTTTAAACAGGCAGGATGGCGCGTCGTCACATCGTGACATTGCTGGTTTTACAAACAGAGGAGGGTGTTCGGCGCTACACAATCACAAAGTACATATAAGCAGACACAGTGTGTGGACAAAAAAGGGAGAATGGACGCATTTTGGTCTAAAAACTAACGATAAAAGTGAAGTTATAACGCTGAAACGCCCTCAGGAAGAGGTGCTTTAACACATGGCTAGTTAGCCAGCGGCTAACAGGTGTCACACCAAACTTCTTCTCCCTACAACCCCCCCCCCATTTACTTCCTGGGTCATGATTAATACAGACGTTTTGTTAACGCTATATTATAAAAATATAACGCTATATTATAAAAATACAGACGTTTTGTTAACGCTATATTATAAAAAAATTTAAAAAACTATTTACAAACACAAGCTATGGGATGACATAAGAGGAAACGTGACCCCGGAAGTAGATGCTTCATCCCAGAGCTTGTGTTTGTAAATAGTTTTTTTATTTTTTTTATAATACAGCATTAACAAAACGTCTGTATTTTTATAATATAGCGTTATATTTTAATAATATAGCATTAAATGATAAATGGGTTGTATTTGTATAGCGCTTTTCTACCTTCAAGGTACTCAAAGCGCTTTGACACTACTTCCACATTTACCCATTCACACACACATTCACACACTGATGGAGGGAGCTGCCATGCAAGGCGCCAACCAGCACCCATCAGGAGCAAGGGTGAAGTGTCTTGCTCAGGACACAACGGACGTGACGAGGTTGGTACTAGGTGGGATTTGAACCCGGGCCCCTCGGGTTGCGCACGGCCACTCTCCCACTGCACCACGCCGTCCCTTTAACAAAACGTCTGTATTAACCATGACCCCGGAAGTGAATGGGGGGGAAGGTTTTTGTAGGGGGGAAGAAATTTAGCGTGACACATCCATCCGCAGTCTGCAGTATTTTAGCTACTTCTAAATCACTAATTCTCACCTCCATGGCGACGAATAGAGTAAGTTTCTTACAAGTACCATTATTAATGCAGGACGAGGAATAGTTAAACATGCTTCACTACACACCGTACAAGGATACAATAGCTCACCACCGTCACAATGTAAACAAACGCCATGGGTGGATCTACACCTGACATCCACTCCACTGTAATGATACCAAGTACAAGAGCGTATCTAGTCGATACTACTGTGAATGCATCGATATTTTTTTTTATCATCACAAAATATTTTTTCCTTTATTTAAAATTCATATTATGTTTATAAACTCAGGAAATATGTCCCTGGACACATGAGGACTTTGAATATGACCAATGTATGATCCTGTAACTATTTGGTATCAGATTGATACACAAATTTGTGATATCATCCAAAACTAATGTAAAGTATCTAACAACAGAAGAATAAGAGATTATTACATTTTAACAGAAGTGTAGATAGAACATGTTGAAACAGAAAGAAACCAGATACTAACAGTAAATGAACAAGTAGATTAATAATTCATTTTCTACTACGACAACAAATTTGAATGATAAATGACACAATATGTTACTGCATACGTCAGCAGACTAATTATGAGCCTTTGTTTTCTTACTTACTACTAGTATGTTCACTATTTTATTTAAGGACAAAATTGCAATAAGAAACATATTTTTAATGTACCCTAATGATTTTTTTGTTAAAATAAAGTGAATAATGCCATTTTTTGTGGTCCCCTTTATTTAGAAAAGTATCAAAATACATTTTGGTATAGTTACGAAATAATTGGTATGGGGACAACCCTGGTCCCAATATACCACCCACCCCTACTGCGTCTATTAGCTTTGATGCGAGCCTTCCATTGTAGCATTGCGTGTCTGCATTGTCTTTCCACATCGATTACGTAACGCTGTCTTACCGATGCATCAACAGAGTTCATCCCCACTGCTAATATCTGGTCAATCAGAGCCGTCTCAGTTAGCCCTCTCAAGAACTGCGGAGAATGTCTGATGCTTCTTCCAGCTGTTGTTGCCCGACATTGCTCACGTTGAAGACTCGCCACAGTGGAAATGTGTTACTGATGAGGCAGGTGTTGAAAATAAAGTCCATCAAAAAGTCGTTCTGCCAAAAGTGAACTTGAGATTGTTCCAGAGAAAATAACGTAGCGCTGACACTAGCTGCCTATTGTTGTTAGCAGTGTGACCTTTGACCCGGACCCAAAACTGAGCCTGCTGAGTGTTTTCAGAAACTAATAGAAAATAAGACAAATAATGTAAAAATGCGTTTAATCTAAAAATCTGCCAGGTGATGAAGCCGTGGGATTTGATGAACGGTGTAGCGAGGGACGACCGGATTTCGATTGCAGAAAATAATCAAGACATGTAGCGAAGCCTGCTTTTTCAGCCCTCTGTGATATTGTAGCTGTATACACAGGGCAGGTTCATCCAGCTGAAGATTTTTTGTTTTGCTTCGTAACCTCCCGGAAAGCTGCTATACTTCAAGAGCGAATATTTAACAGCCTCTTCTCTCAAAGGCGCAGCAAAAAAGTGATGGAGATGATAGATTTTTATTAGGTTTGGCACTCTTAAACGAGACACTTTTTGCATAACGAGGGACCTTTAAGAAGAATGTTTCATAGCCTGAGCAAAGTTCCTTAAGTTCAATGTCAGAACTCGCTATAAATCACCGCAAGTTTAATTTGACTTTGGCACAAGAGTGACGAAGCGCAGCTATAAATAAGAACATTTTCATTCGGGGATGAAAACATCTCAACAAACTAGCTATATTTTTTTTCTCTATACATTTCAGACGCTCTCCACAACTTCCAATTCCCCCCCCGCCCCTAGGTCTTATCTCCCGGCTTTGACAGAGTGATGTCTTCAGCCAAAATCACCTTGTCTACTCCGGTTCCCCGGGAGATGGAGTGCCAGTGATGTAGACGATTCAATCAGTGAGAAGTGAAAAGAGCAGATCACAGACAATATGACCAAACTCAACACCTAATGGTCCGTAATATCATTTTACACCATGTTCTTGCTTTTTATGCTGGCTCTAAACATAACTATGTCACAGAGGCACAATAAAAACCAGATATACTTCTTTATTGGTCCTCAAGAAGCATATCAGCAGGTCGGGGGGGAAGGAAAAATATTATCTCTGGAAGCTTCTCTTTTCCTTTTGCTCATTTAGTCGATGCTACCCCACCCCCACTCCGAGCTCCTTGCTGTTCCTTCAAAGTCTAATGGACGTATTATTATAATCGAATGAACACAATATCTACTGCCATAAATAGCCTACTTAAAAAGTCATTTTCCTCCTGCTTTGCAATATGTGTGAAGGGTCGTCATGTTTCATTCAAATGTTGAAACTTATCTACCCTTTACTCACCTATGCAAGCCCCTGCAGACAATAATGACACTCCACGCTGTCTTGCTGCGGGTTTATTACTTTGCGTGCTAGCGGCGAAAAGGAAATGTCACGAGGGGCGGCGACCTTTTCTTATTCGGAAACTAATAAGGCAAGGAAGCCCACAACATTGTGAGGCGGCCATCTGTCAGTCAATTCCTTTGGTGCAGTTTCACAATGTTGGTTTTGCTGTTGCTGCGGCCTTGAGGAAAACACCTGCTGATGGATGATCATTTGATCATTTCGCCACTTTCTCAGGCCCTCCAAATCATTATTAACGTTTAAAACGTGAGTCTTGATCATGACTTTTCAAATATAGTAATACCTAAACTTAGCTGGTTCTGTGACAGAGCTCTAAACTCGAAACACTTGTATCACAAATTTAGTCATCCTATTGAAATTAAATGAAATCAAATTGAAAAAAAAACAGCACAGTTTTAGCATGTAACAAGCCTCTAAAATAATATATTTTGAAAAAGAAATACTGTATAAAAACAATACAATAAAATGGAGTTCTCAGAAGTAATGTAAAAATAATGTGCATCAGAGTGGACTTCTACAATTTTTTTTCTTAGATAGTATTTCAACATTCTTGGCTGGTGTTAGACTCATTCTGCTTCAACAGTGAATTGCTTGACCACGGCGGCAACACACACGGTCATGTTTTTGATTATTTATTTTTTTAATTCAATGATTATCATACAACTAATGGCGGTGATGCGTTTCACAAAAGGTATTGTTTGCATCTTAAAGCGTAAAAATTATCCAAAAAGACATATTTATTTAAAAACACTCTCAAGTTGTATGGGAAATAACAGTTTATATCCAATTATAGTCTGTTTTCAATTAACACGCAGTCCTCATTGCATGTGAGGTAAATAAACACCTCATCTATAATTAGCGCATTTGTCAGGTGAAACAGGAGTTTCCCACAAAAAAGTGAGGAGAACAGACATAAACGAAGAAGCAAACCCACTAAGAAGGCTAGCAGGCACACAATATTCTGGGACTGTCATATTTTCAGTCTGTAGAGCGCTAATTGCCAAAAAAGACATACTTTCACATAATGCAATATTAACTTGAAGGGTGCTCAAAAAAATTTATTCTCAGCCGAATTGTGATTCTTATTTTTCCTGATTTTATGCATTATTTTCTAGAATTATTTTTTTTTAGGAATCAATTTTTAAAAATAAATGTTTTAAGGCTGCCGCGTGTACTTTGTGTCAGCAACAAAAAGGAGCTTTTATTACTGTTTTGAAAAGGTTTTGTAATCATTTTATAAAATTTTCCTGAGGGAACTCTCCTGAAAGAATCAATAAAGTACTATCTATCTAAATCAAGAATCAATTCTGAATCGAATAGTCACCCCAGGAGTCGGATTCGAATCGTGAGTGTGCTGTAAGATTCCCATTCGTACTTGTTTAAAACATACGGTACGACTTCACTGAGGGACTGTTTAAATCCCTCCGTAGATTCTGCTGTTTAGTGAGCAACCCCAGCAGTCACAAGACATTGATATGTTGATTATACATACATGTCCTTTAAAACTGACTTCGAAACAACCTTGCAAAATAGTTGTATTTGAAAATTGAGACACTGTTGATGTCTAACGTTGGATTTATGTTGTTGGTTGGAAAATGACCACATTTTAATTTCAAATCAACTTCACAACCTGACATTGAATAAACATTGTCAAAAAGCAAAGTCGCTTCAACGTTGTGTTTGTGCTGTTTATTATTGGTTGGTAAATGACCAAAAATTCAATGGTCAAATCAACATCCCAACATAACATCCCGCAGCCCCGCAGGGGGCTACAGCAAGGCATACGTGTCCCAATGAACCAGCAGTGGGGTGAGTAAAAGAAGACGACTCAAACAAAATAATGACTCTGGGGAAAATAAGTTTTAGACCTTTAACAGCAATCGGACAAGAAAGTATAGATTCATTGACCACGCAGTGGAATGTGTTTACTTTGCAATGGAGTAAACCCAGTCTCGCTTTCCTAGGTTATAAACTAGGAAGGCACTTTCTGATGGAACCTTGGGCTCTTGAAACTGCGGCCCTCTTCATTATGTGGTCAAATAGCTTTGTTCTAGATGCTGATCACTCTTGAAGCTTAAAATGTAGCTACTGCCATCTGTGGAGTTTTTCCACTCGTAGGTCAGTGCCAAATTTGGATTTCGATCCCACGCTTATTAAAGACTCTAGTGTTGGTTTCTGCAGACCACGCATCCAGCAACTATAGGGGACTTACGGATGGTGATTGATAAGTTCCGATTCCACTTTTGATTCTGCTTAACGATTTGGTTTTATTTCAGTTCTCTTATCGATTCTTATTAGGGGGAAAAAAGAGAAAAAAAGTTGAAATAACATACATTTTGCTTAGTTTAGTTGACCTTAGTTTGATTGACCTTACAAAGCCTACAGTGAGGTCTTAAGAGGCACATACGGGGATAGTGTAGCTCAGTTGGGAGAGCAGCCGCGCCAGCAACCTAAGGGTTCCTTGTTCGATCTCGGGCTTCCACCACCCTAGTCACGTCCGTTGTATCCTTGGGTAAGACACTTCACCCTTGCTCCTGATGGGTTGTGGTTAGAGCATTGCATGGCAGCTTCCGCCATCAGTGTGTGAATGTGGAAATAGTGTCAAAGCGCTTTGAGTACCTTAAAGGTAGAAAAGCGCGATACAAGTATAACCCATTTACCATTAACCATTACATTGATTAAAGGTTTTAAAAAAGCATGTTGTTTCAACACTGTATTCGTGTTGTAGAATACTGGTTGATAAATGACCAAATTTCAATGGTCAAAACAATGTCACGACCCAATATTGATTAAATATCGTCAAAAAAACATGTTTCAACGTTGTATTTGTGTTGTAAAATATTGTTTGGGAAATGACCAAATTTAAATGATAAGATCAACGTTGGAACCCAACATTGATTAAATGTTGTATTTGTGTTGTAGAATATTGGTTGGGAAATGACAACATTTCAACAGTCAAATCAACATCAGAACCTGATATTGAATAAACGTTGTCAAAAAGGATGTTGTTTCAATGTTGTATTTGTGTTATGGCATATTGGATGGAAAATGACCAAAATTCAATGTTCAAACCAACGTCAGAACCAAACAATGATTAAACTTTCTCAAAAAGCATATTGTTTCAACGTTGTATTTGTGTTGTAGAATATTTGTTGGGAAAATACCAAATTTCAATAGTCAAATCAACGTCAGAACCCAACATTGATTAAACATTGTCAAAAAGCATGTTGTTTCAAAGTTGTTTTTGTGTTGTAGAACATTGGTTGGGAAATGACCAAATTTCAGCGGTCAAATCAACGTCGGAACCTGACATTGATTAAACGTCATCAAAAACAATGTTTCAATGTTTTATTTGTGTTGTATAATATTGGTTGGAAAATAACCAAAATTTAATAGTGAAATCATCGTTGTTTCAACGTTGCATTTGTGTTGTGGCATATTGGTCGGAAAATGACCAAAATACAATGTTCAAATCAATGTCAGAACCCAACATTGATTAAACGTTCTGAAAAAGCATGTTGTTTCAACGTTGTATTTGTGTTGTAAAATATCGGTTGGAGAGTTACCACAATTCAATGGTCAGATCAACATAACAACCCAACATTGATTAAACGTTTTAAAAAAGCATATTGTACCATTGTTAGGTTTGAGTTGCTCTATGTCAGGGCCTAACTCAACAAGTTATCAACGTTGCTTTCATGTCTTGTGCCTGCTGGGATGTGGTTCCAGTTGGCCGAGCAGTAATTTTTTTACAAAAACAGAAGGGCATGAATAGGGTGCTAAAATCCCTCTCTGAATCTTCTGAACTCCCGTTTCTATGCCAGTGTACAATAATGCTGCCTAAAGGAGTTGTGCTATAATGTGGAAGGTGCTTACCATTGGCGGCGGCATTTTCTTATTCAGACCTATTCTCCTTCTTGCAAATAACGGGGAAACGCTTGAAAATCTCCAGCTGCGTGAAGGGGATTTCACTTGGGCAAGTTATTATCCTCTACTTGGAACCATCCCCTACACAGGTACATAGCCTCTACCCCTATACATCATCTGCTCGAAGCAGCTCATTTACACCATGGAGATCCCGAGGAGAGATGAGGAAGACGCCGTCGACATGTGTGCTTGTTGTGTGGGTGCAGGCGTCGCAGGAGTTTGGGGAATCCAATCTCTCACACGGAGGAGCAGAGACAGGCCGAGGAGATATGCTCCAGGCTCGGACTAAACCCGGCGCTATCCGTGAATGAAATGACAGGATTACAGAGGTATTAGAGAACCTGCTGAGATGCTTGATAATGCTGTTTATGGCCCGGTGTCACACAGCTTGCAGCAGAAGGGGAGAAAGGAAAGCGTCAAACTGGTTGAGTAATGGAATATGGAAGTCGTGAGCGAGCCAGGCAAAGAATTCCAGAAATGAGGTTAGTGTGGTAGTTCAACATGGAGACCATAATGGGAAGTTAGCCAACTTAAAGTAAAATTCACTTTTTGGGGCATTTTGCCTATCGTTCACAAACAATCATTATGAGAGACAAGAACACTTTTTTTTTTTCTTAGAGTTTTAAAGATGATAAAAAACTGCTTGCAAAATATGTAATATGTAATAGTAACAGACACTTTCATAACAGTCTGTACAATATGCACAGTGCAAGTGTGTATATATATATATATATATATATATATATATATATATATATATATATTAGGGGTGTGGGGGAAAATCAATTCGAGTACGAATCGCAATTCTCACGTTGTGCGATTCAGAATCGATTTTCTTTTTTTTTTTTTTTAATCAATCCAACAAAAAAATACACAGCAATACCATAACAATGCCATCCAATTCCAAAACCAAACCTGACCCAGCAACACTCAGAACTGCAATAAACAGAACGATTGAAAGGAGACCCAAACACGACACAGAACAAACCAAAAGTAGTGAAACAAAAATGAATATTATTAACAACAGTATCAATATTAGTTATAATTTCAGCATAGTAGTGATTAAAAATCCTTCATTGACATTGTCATTAGACATTTATAAAAAAAAAAAAAGAACAAAGTGTCAGAGTGGCTTACATTTGCATCGCATCTCATAAGCTTGACAACACTCTGTGTCCAATGTTTTCACAAAGATAAAATAAGTCATATTTTTGGTTTGTTTAATAGTTAAAACAAATTTAGATTATTGCAATCAGTTGATAAAACATTGTCCTTTACAATTATAAAAGCTTTTTCCAAAAATCTACTACTTTGCTAGCATGTCAGCAGACTGGGGTAGATCCTGCTGAAATCCTATGTATTGAATGAATAGAGGATCATTTTGAATCAAAACAAACCAAAAATATGACTTACTTTGTCTTTGTGAAAATATTGGACACAGTGTGTTGTCAATCTTATGATATGCAATGCAAGTGTAAACCCTTGTGACACTATTGTTCTTTTTTTTTATTTTTATAAATGTCTAATGATAATGTCAATGAGGGATTTTTCCCCACACCATTAGTATATGTGTGTGTATATATATATTTATATATATATATATATATATATATATATATATATATATACATATATATATATATATATATATGTATATATATATATATATATATATGTATATATATATATATATATATATACATACATATACAAACCCCGTTTCCATATGAGTTGGGAAATTGTGTTATATGTACACATAAACGGAATACAATGATTTGCAGATTCTTTTCAACCCATATTCAGTTGAATGCACTACAAAGAGAAGATATTTGATGTTCGAACTCATAAACTTTGGGTTTTTTTTTGCAAATAATAATCAACTTAGAATTTCATGGCTGAAACACATGCCAAAGTAGTTGGGAAAGGGCATGTTCACCTCTGTGTTACATCACCTTTTCTTTTTAACAACACTCAATAAATGTTTGGTAACCGAGGAAACTAATTGTTGAAGCTTTGGGAAAGTGGAATTATTTACCATTCTTTCTTGATGTACAGCTTAAGTTGTTCAACAGTCCGGGGTCTTGTTGTCGTATTTTACGCCACACATTTTCGATGGGAGACATGTATGGACTGCAGGCGGGCCAGGAAAGTACCCGCACTCTTTTACTACAAAGCCACGCTGTTGTAACATGTGGCTTGGCATTGTTTTGCTGAAATAAGCAGGGGCGTCCATGATAACGTTGCTTGGATGACAACATATGTTGCTCCAAAACCTGTATGGACCATTCAGCATTAATAGTGCCTTCACAGATTTGTAAGTTACCCATGCCTTGGGCACTAATACACCCCCATACCATCACAGATGCCTATAACAATCCGGATGGTTATTTTCCTCTTTGTTCCGGAGGACACCACGTCCACAGTTTCCAAATATAATTTGAAATGTGAACTCGTCAGACCACAGAATACTTTTCCACTTTGCATCAGTCCATCTCAGATGGGCTTGGGCCCAGCGAAGCCGGCGGCGTTCCTTGGTGTTGTTGATAAATGGCTTCTGCTTTGCATAGTAGACTTTTAACTTGCACTTACAGATGTAGGGACTAACTGTAGTTACTTACATTGGTTTTATGAAGTGTTCCTGAGCCCATATGGTCATATCCTTTACACACTGATGTCGGTTTTTGATGCAGTACCAGCTGAGGGGTCAAAGGTCCATAATATCATCGCTTACGTGCAGTGATTTCTCCAGATTCTCTGAACCGTTTGATGATTTTACAGACCGTAGATGGTAAAATCCCTAAATTCCTTCCAATAGCTCCTTGAGAAATGCTGTTCTAAAACTGTTTGACAATTTGCTTACAAATTGGTGACCCTCGCCCCATACTTGTTTGTGAATTACTTAGCATTTCGTGGAAGCTGCTTTTATACCCAATCATGGCACCCACCTGTTCCCAATTAGCCTGCACACCTGTGGGATGTTCCAAATAAGTGTTTGATGAGCATTCCTCAACTTTATCATTATTTATTGCCACCTTTCCCAACTTCTCTGTCACATGTTGCTGGCATCAAATTCTAAAGTTAATGATTATTTGCAACAAAAAAAAATGATTATCAGTTTGAACATCAAATATATTGTCTCTGTAGTGCATTCAACTGAATATAGGTTGAAAATGATTTGCAAATCATTGTATTCCGTTTATATTTACATCTAACACAATTTCCCAACTCATATGGAAACAGGGTTTGTACAATATACACACTGCAAGTATACATATAATGTAGTAACAGACACCTTCATAACAATATGTAATTTGTTCAATATTTACCGAATTTTGGTCATTTTATGCACAGCCAGAACTAATTATTTGGCGCAATTATTTCTGTTTCCATAGCGGCACATTTCCGACTTCCTGCAACAAAATTTGTTTCTACTCCCGGAATTAATCGCGAGTGTGTTTTCTAATCATGACAGACCTGGTGACAAACAACAAAGACGACTATTTTTGGACAAATGAAGATTCACAACCTTTTCTTTTTGAAACTGAATGAACTGAGGATGATTTGCTGCTTATAGAAGCGAGCACAAAGAAGAGGCTTAGACGTTGGAGCAAATGAAAGCCCACAGAGTGCGATGTGGTGATGCTGCACATCTAAAACTTTCAGCCAAGCTATGCCGAATTAATAGAGTGCTTACCCCAATCCACTGGAAACATCCCCGGCCAGTTTGACCAAACAGACAACTGTCCATCGAGTGAGTGACTTTAATATTAATCATGATACACGCAGCATGTGATGTGTGTTAGTACAACTACATTACATACTGTCTGGCAAGCTGTGTAAAATCAAAACATGAAATAATACTTTACAGATACTGTGGTATGATTGTTCATGTTTTTCAGTCAGTACAGATTGGTTTTCTATCACAGTGTTGTGCATTACCAACTGAAACCCATTTTGTGTTGTTGCATAAAGTAGCTAATCTCTTTCCATAGTTAGTATGCTAGATGTGCTAGTACGGTAGAAAATAAATCCTCAGTGTTCACTCTTACAATAACAATGCTACTACAATTTGGTTTTATTAGGTTACCGAACATAAATTAAGTATTGTTGACGGTTTTTGAATGCATTTTTAAAGTGATTTAGAGCTAGAATTGATTGCTCTCCATAGCTGCACAGCTAGATTCCAAGAACGAATATTGGTTCTACTCTATTGCTGCTGTGTTGTGCGATATATTTAGCAAGTGACCATGTGATCACATAAGAAACTACTTTGTCTTTTTTACTTTCTCATTAACTTCTAATTATGATTAAGTAAAAAAAATATATATATTTATTTTATGAAATTAGTTTTTCTATTTTCAAAACAACAGCCTCTTTTCAGTTAAAGTCTGCTTCCCAGTACTGCTCTGTCGACACCCAAGCTTTACAGTATATAAACATAAGTAAAACTAAAGTTGAAAAAAATAATTGTATTGAGAAACGCAGAGAAAAGGTAAAAAACGAAAGGCAGATTGAGCGGTACAAATAGGTTCGGTACGCACACACCATTGTGGCGAGTCCATCTGTCAGTTTATAGAATGTTAATTGCAAGGTGGAATAAAATCACAATTTCGCTACTTCTGTACATGTTTCATGGGGAGGGGGGACTGCAGCAAGATAATCTCTTTATTCCGAGACTATAAAATGTAGTCCCCCTCCATCACCAAAGTATAGACATGCGCAGTATGGATCATTCCATGCCGAATTTCGAAAGATGTGTTTACATGCACTCCAATCCGAATGACTTTCGACATAAACCACATGTCTCGATCTAAATTAAATTTCAATCCGAATTTGTGTGATCGGGTCAAAACACTACAAATGGCGTGTTTACATGAACAATTTGTATTCCGGTTAGTCTTTTAATCCAATTAAATGTGTCCATTTACGCATAGCTAGTGCTATATGAAACACAAGGAGAGTTACGGTTTTCTTCGATGTGTGTTACTTTAAGAAAAACAACCGTTACAACTGCTGTGTTGTTTGGCTGTGAAACATCAAACTGTCTTTATCGGAAAGCGACTATTTCAGCTCAAAAAGGTCAGAGAAGTGATGTGCCATCATCGATTTAAATGGAATTAAGAAAAAGGTACAACTCCAAAGTCAGTCATCAAATATGGATACGGGTTCTTTGTTTTCTTGTTTACTATTTGGCTCAAAAACCAGTCATATTTGTTCTAAAAAAAAATACTAAAACAATTACTTTTGCTATCTATTAAATTGAAGTCAAATGTAGTGACGTTTTAATCCGGTAGAAGGCAGATGGCCATTATGAAACACCAACACAGTATCAGTGCAGTGTCAATACAGATAGTGAGTGTGCCATACACTCACTGAGGCGTCATCACAAGTTACTACTTATTTTTCTTTCTGGACACAATTTGAGGCCACACAGTCCTATTTTTAACAGCATCTGAAAATGTATCTTAATGTTCTGAATTTCTGTTTCCATGCCAATAAAATGTGAAATGATCTAAATATCATGTCTGGCTGTATACGGCACAACCAATGAGTAAAGCGGACTTATTTTGGTGCTTTTTTTCTAAATTGAAACTGACATAAGCGTCAAGTTGAACTGAATACGTTTCCATTATAGCGTCTGAGTCACTTGACAATAAGGACATATTCTTTTTAAGTCTGGTGAAGAGAATGATTGGTATTGTTGCCTCAACAACTACATAAATAATAGTTATCAGTGGTTTTGCGAGAACGCCATCAGACTAGCGTAACTTGACAGCTTTCCGAATGACTTACATCTCCCAATTACTGGATCCATTTCGGAATCGCCAAAAAGAGGACTTTCATCTGCTGAATCTTTCTTCCAGTGAGTTTTATTCCATCTCCATAGGTGCACTTTGATGCTTTGATAGGTGAGTAAATAGCAAGTCAAACACCAACTTTGAAGCCTTAGAGACGCTAAACCCCTCAACATTGTGTATCAATATTCATATTTGAGTGGATCCACAGCCAGATCTATGCTAGTCATTTAAAAAATAACAACACATAAAAGCACATTTCTTTATCAAGCCACAGCAGACAAAAACTGGACCCTCACAGATGTTTTCCATCAAGACACGCTGCCAAGCAACGTCTGGAAGGAGGAGCACGAGGAGGGAAGCGACGTCTAGAAGCAGGCTGTGAAATTCTGTGATTGCCGCTCCGGTGAATACGGGAGGGAAAAAAAACTGGCAGATCACGGCACAGATTTGCATCGCTCTAGATTTTTGTCTTGAAAACTCTTTTGAGAAGCTTGTCTGCCACTCAAAACAGCTTCCCCTTAAAGTGCTACCGACTGTTGAGCTTATGCTAACCCAAAGCCTGACCGACATGTTTCCGAGAGGGGCGATGGTTGATTAACTCCGGGGGAAAAGTCTCATACCGTCACCTCAATGATAGCCAAAGACTAAGGCACATAATCCAAGAGAAGCTGTGAATCACTGCTACAGAAATGCAGTTGAATTACAACCTCAGGGAGAAAATCACGCTTGAAAAATCTCTCTACACGCATAACACTAAAAACCTTTAGCGTATCAGTATGTGGAGCACAGCTATGGAACAGCTTGATCACACAATTCAAACAACTCACTGAGTTTAAAGGAAAACCGCCCTTCTTGGGGAATTATGCTCATCACCCACAATACTTATGTAAGACATGAACACACATCGTTCCCATTTCTGTGCATTCTATATAGTAAAAAACGGCTAGAACTCTGGTGGCTAATGATGGAGGTTTACCTATTCTGCCTATACGGCCTCTAAAAAACTCCAAGAACATTGAATATGCCTGCTGTAACCATGGAGTATTCATGATAATGCAATATTTACAGTATTTTGCTCATTTTAAGCAAAAACGCAACTTCTTTACTGCGCGCATTGATTTCACAGAGCGCATAGCAATCAACTAAACTGAACTAGATTTTAAAATTAAAATTAAAAAAATGCTGGCCTCGTATAAGTGTCAGCGGGAATACATTTACCATGTTTGGACATAACCGGTGATGTGAAAAGTGGGCTTACATCAAAAGTTCTGGCAAATCTCAAACTGCTCGCATGGAACAAGGCAAAATTCCATCCATCCATCCATTTCTACCGCTTATTACTCTCGTTTCACAGTATCATGTTAGAACCGCTCGACATCCATTGCTTTCGTCCTCTCCAAGGTTCTCATAGTCATCATTGTCACCGACGTCCCACTGGGTGTGAGTTTTCCTTGCCCTTATGTGGGCCTACCGAGGATGTGGTAGTGGTTTGTGTTGTGGTTTGTGCAGCCCTTTGAGACACTAGTGATTTAGGGCTATATAAGTAAACATTGATTGATTGATTGATTGATTGATTGATTGATTGAAGGCAAAATTGTTTTACAAATATATCTTCAAATTCAAATTCTAGCACCTGTGAGGAAGTCAAACACACAAACATAGGTGGCAATAAGGGAAGAAAAGTGAGGTTTGCATAATATGACCCCTTTAATGGATATTTGATCAAATGTATTCCTTAATTTCTTTATTATCTAATAAATATCAGTGTCTGATGTTATTTATTCCTTAAATTATTTATCATCTAATAAATATAAGTGTCTGATATAATTTATCCCTTAAATTCTTCATCATTATGTGATAAATTCCACTATGTCTGACATGATTTATTCCTTAAATTATGTATTATTATTTGATAAATACCTCTGTGTCTGATATCATGTATTCATTAAAGTATCCACTATTGTTTGATGAATACCATAGTCATAGTGTCTAAATGTATTCCTTAAATTTTTCATTATTTGATATATACCATGGTGTCTGACATAAATTATTCCTTGAATTTTTCTTTATTATGTGATAAATACCACAATGTCTGATATAATTTATTCCTTAAATTCTCCATCATTATTTGATGAATTCCACCCTGTCTGACATGATTTATTCCTTAAAATTGTCATTATTGTTTGATAAATACCTCCTTGACTGATATCATGTATTCCTTAAATTATCCACTATTTTTAATGAATACCATACTCATAGTGTCTAATATGCATTCCTTAAATGTTTCATTATTATTTAATATGTACCACAGTGTCTGATATGATTTATTCCTTGAATTCTTCTTTATTATTTCATAAATACCACAATGTGTAATATGATTTATTCCTTAAAATTTAAATTAAATTAAATTAAATTAAATTTAGTCCTAAAATTTTCATTATTGTTTGATAAATACCTCCTTGACTGATATCATGTATTCCTTAAATTATCCACTATTTTTAATGAATACCATACTCATAGTGTCTAATATGCATTCCTTAAATGTTTCATTATTATTTAATATGAACCACAGTGTCTGATATAATTTATTCCTTGAATTCTTCTTTATTATTTCATAAATACCACAATGTCTAATATGGTTTATTCCTTAAATTCATCCATTATTCTTCAATGGACACCAAGGTGTCTGGTTATTTATTCCTTAAAATTATTTGTTATTATCAACGGGGCGGCATAGCTCGGTTGGTAGAGCGGCCGTGCCAGCAACTTGAGGGTTGCAGGTTCGATTCCCGCTTCCGCCATCCTAGTCACTGCCGCTGTGTCCTTGGGCAAAACACTTTACCCACCTGCTCCCAGTGCCACCCACACTGGTTTACATGTAACTTAGATATTGGGTTTCACTATGTAAAGCGCTTTGAGTCACTAGAGAAAAGCGCTATATAAATATAATTCCCCCCCAAAAAAACTAAGTGCCTGATATTATTTTTGAAATCAAATAAAACAGTACCATAATCCTTATTGCAAAACCAGCTGGGACAACCGTGCCGCTAAAGAGATGCAAGCACAATCTAACCTCCCTCCCAAAGTCACCATTTAGACAGCAGTTTTGCAGGGCAGGCCTTTTTTGCAGGGGCTGGAGTGGACAGCTATTCAGACCCTGAGGCCGGATCTGTTCCAACTGAGCGCTGGCAAGAAAGCGCTCAACCCAGTCCGCCTCGACAGCTTGGATATTCACAGGAGGCGATGGAAAACTGCAGGGCAGAGGTGGGGGAGGAGGCTAACGGGGTGATGAGTCAGAAAAACCAAAATAGCCCAAACAACGACATCAACCCTTCGCAAACACAGCATCAACCATGGAGGCTATTTGACCAGAGTTTAGGACAACTTCATGCAGGTTATTTCATGTTAGTTTCCCGCCTGCGAGCACACGGTATTTTGATGTCTGATGACTTTATCATATGACAGGCAGGACCGAGGGGTATTTTGCAACCCTTTCATGCATACTGACATTGTTTGCTGCAACTCTTTGCTTCAGTAATGAGGATTTTTTTAAAAGCACTGGCGATGCATTTTTGATTTATTACTATTACAGCAGAAAAACAAGAGTTCGGGCAGACGACAGAAGACCATTCCAAGAAGTGACACAACAAATTAGATGTTCTTTTAACTTCATGTTATCACTACTCCTATTTAACTTTCAATGATTTATTATCTTCCAACTGTTATTAGTTATCAACTTTGTCATTTTATCATGATCATGTTCATTATTAAAACAACTAATTATTAATATTGATGATATTTATTGATATGAATGTTGATTAATTTTGTCAATTAATTAAATTTATATTTATTAAAGACAAACTGCACTTTTTTGGGAATTTTGCCGATCATTAACAATCCTTATGTAAGACAAGAAGACTTATGTTTTTATTTTTTAATGCATTCTAAATATTAAATAAATGCAGGCTAAAGTCGATGGAAACTGATCTATTCTGTCTGTGAAACCCCTAAAAGCACAACCATTAATGTTTTCTAGACGTACTGTAATTATATATGTTTTGTAGTCACAGGCACATCTATAATAACATTTAATATTTGCATATTTTGTTAATTTCGGCGTACACGGCACATTATTTTCAAAAAAGCATTACAAAATGTGTTTTTTTAATATCAATATTACTTATTTCTGCTCTTTGCAAACTTCATGAGAGCCTCCAAATATAACAAAACATCACACACTGTACAATGTCTGCTGTCATTAGGATGCCAACTGCTAAAATCTTGTTATGTTCTATTTTGGAGAAGAATGACTCATAATATGTACATTATATATATATATATATATATATATATATATATATATATATACATATACATATATATATATATACATATATATATATATACATATATATATACATACATATATATATACATGTATATAAACACATATACATATATATATAAACACATATACATATATATACACATATACATATATATATATACACATATACATATATATATATACACATATACATATATATACACACATATATATATATACACACATATATATATATATATACACACATATATATATATATATATATATATATACATATATATATATATGTCTTGATTAGATTATCTTGTTGTAAAGGTTGTGACCTTAACAACAAAGATCAACCACCTAAACTAAAGTGTTAACAAACTGCTCCGCTTAGTTCTGCCTCTATCTCTGTCAGTAGGTCTCTGCAGCACCCAGCATTGTCCCACCCACAGAGCCATCTGATTGGTTATACGCAGAGCGGTAACGGCCAATCAGCAGTGCATATTGAGAGCGCATGAGTCAGTGCTCAGGCAGGCAGAGAGGAGAGACGGTGAGATGAGCAAAAAAGTGTTAAGCAGGTGAGCATAATGCAGCGGACTCTCCCCAAATTAAAATAAACACTTCCAAGTCAACTACTGGTAACATCACTATGAGCCTGTTGACCTTCTACAAACATAAGCGGCAGCTCAGCTCGCTCGCAGTCTTTGAGGTGAAGGCTATCTAGCTTTTAGCGTAACATTAGCTCACTGTGTGGTGTGTGTGCGTGCGTGCGTGTGTAATACGTACAGCAACGCCTTGTCTGTCTGAGAGAAAGACAAGCATTATTGACCTACAGTTAACCACTAAGATGTTTCACTTTAACTTATTCTGTGTTGGTTGAGCTGTGTTGAAGCAGCAAAAAAGGACATTATCCTAAATGAAGAGTTTCCTGAAGCTGTCTCTGATAGTTTATATAATAAAGTATCTGCATCATGAAGCCTAAATGAACTCCATGGTGTGCAGGGAAGAATAGTCTCTCTTATTGCTATTGTACTATTTTAGTTACATTAATCATTCAGTAATGTCGCAGCCTTGTTTTGAAGGGCAGGGTCCCTGCTATCACACGTTGATAAAAATATAACATTTACATAATATAATCAACTACAGGCTTCCCAAATGCTATAATAAATTAAGCATGATGAGTTGAACATATGTTAGCATGTGGCTCCACTTTTAACTCTTTCTTTCAAAAGCTTATTGCGAACGCTTACTTAAAGTAAGTCATTCATTTGATTGTGTAAGTCATTATTTTGACTTGATAAGCCCCAGGTAACTACGACTGTTTTGTATTTACTTTATGAAAAAAAAAAAATCGAGATATATGTCGTACATCACCATTCAGCAAATGGAGCGTAAAACACAATCAAAAATTGTAGGTTTTTTCATGCAACAAATCCGGCCTACTTCACCGCAGTGTGTAGGCTATTGCCCCCGAGGATGTGGTGTCAGCAACGAGGTGAATACGTGATGGCGACAGGCCGAGTAACGCCGATCCTTACACCCACCCCCTTCTCCTGTCCCCTCCCCCTGCAGTCACCACCTTAACTAACACATTTTCTGGGGTGTATATATACATATATATATATATATATATATATATATATATATATATATATATATATATATATATACACACACAGCTACAATCGGGCGGAAGGCGGCGTACAACCTAGACAAGTCGCCACCTCATCAGCGCCCCCCGCGACTCCAAATGGAAAAAGCGGTAAAAAATGGATGGATGGATGGATATATATATACATACATACATATATATAAATATTATCCAGGGGGTACCCCGCCTACCGCCCGAATGCAGCTAGGTAGGCTCCAGCGACGTCCCACAACCCCAAAAGGGAAAAGAGGTAGATATATATATATCCATCCATCCATCATCTTCCGCTTATCCGAGGTCGGGTCGCGGGGGCAGCAGCCTAAGCAGGGAAGCCCAGACTTCCCTCTCTCCAGCCACTTCGTCTAGCTCTTCCCGCGGGATCCCGAGGCGTTCCCAGGCCAGCCGGGAGACATAGTCTTCCCAACGTGTCCTGGGTCTTCCCCGTGGCCTCCTACCAGCTGGACGTGCCCTAAACACCTCCCTAGGGAGGCGTTCGGGTGGCATCCTGACCAGATGCCCGAACCACCTCATCTGGCTCCTCTCGATGTGGAGGAGCAGCGGCTTTACGTTGAGCTCCTCCCGGATGGCAGAGCTTCTCACCCTATCTCTAAGGGAGAGCCCCGCCACCCGGCGGAGGAAACTCATTTCGGCCGCTTGTACCCGTGATCTTATCCTTTCGGTCATGACCCAAAGCTCATGACCATAGGTCAGGATGGGAACGTAGATCGACCGGTAAATTGAGAGCTTTGCCTTCCGGCTCAGCTCCTTCTTCACCACAACGGATCGATACAACGTCCGCATTACTGAAGACGCCGCACCGATCCGCCTGTCAATCTCACGATCCACTCTACACCCACTCGTGAACAAGACTCCTAGGTACTTGAACTCCTCCACTTGGGGCAGGGTCTCCTCCCCAACCCAGAGATGGGACTCCACCCTTTTCCGGGCGAGAACCATGGACTCGGACTTGGAGGTGCTGATTCTCATTCCGGTCGCTTCGCACTCGGCTGCGAACCGATCCAGTGAGAGCTGAAGATCCCGGCCAGATGAAGCCATCAGGACTACATCATCTGCAAAAAGCAGACACCTAATCCCGTGGCCACCAAACCGGATCCCCTCAACGCCTTGGCTGCGCCTAGAAATTCTGTCCATAAAAGTTATGAACAGAATCGGTGACAAAGGACAGCCTTGGCGGAGTCCAACCCTCACTGGAAACGTGTCCGACTTACTGCCAGCAATGCGGACCAAGCTCTGACACTGATCAAACAGGGAGCGGACTGCCACAATAAGACAGTCCGGTACCCCATACTCTCTGAGCACTCCCCACAGGACTTCCCGAGGGACGCGGTCGAATGCCTTCTCCAAGTCCACAAAGCACATGTAGACTGGTTGGGCAAACTCCCATGCACCCTCAAGAACCCTGCCGAGAGTATAGAGCTGGTCCACAGTTCCACAACCAGGACGAAAACCACACTGTTCCTCCTGAATCCGAGGTTCGACTATCCGTCGAAGCCTCCTCTCCAGTACACCTGAATAAACCTTACCGGGAAGGCTGAGGAGTGTGATCCCACGATAGTTGGAACACACCCTCCGGTCCCCCTTCTTAAAGAGAGGGATCACCACCCCGGTCTGCCAATCCAGACGTACCGCCCCCGATGTCCACGCGATGCTGCAGAGTCTTGTCAACCAAGACAGCCCCACAGTATCCAGAGCCTTAAGGAACTCTGGGCGGATCTCGTCCACCCCCGGGGCCTTTCCTCCGAGGAGCTTTTTAACTACCTCAGTGACCTCAGCCCTAGAAATAGGAGAGTCCACCACAGATTCCCCAGGCACCGCTTCCTCAAAGGAAGACGTGTTGGTGGGATTGAGGAGGTCTTCGAAGTATTCTCTCCACCGACCCACAACATCCGCAGTCGAAGTCAGCAGATCACCATCCGCACCATACACGGTGTTGATAGTGCACTGCTTCCCCTTCCTGAGGCGGCGTACGGTGGTCCAGAATCGCTTCGAAGCCGTCCGGAAGTCGTTTTCCATGGCTTCCCCGAACTCTTCCCATGTCCGAGTTTTTGCCTCCGCGACCGCTAAAGCTGCACACCGCTTGGCCCGTCGGTATCCGTCCACTGCCTCCGGAGTCCTATGAGCCAAAAGAACCCGATAGGACTCCTTCTTCAGCTTGACGGCATCCCTCACTGCTGGTGTCCACCAACGGGTTCTGGGATTACCGCCACGACAGGCACCAACAACCTTGCGGCCACAGCTCCAATCAGCCGCCTCGACAATAGAGGTTCGGAACATGGTCCACTCGGACTCAATGTCCCGCACCTCCCTCGTGAAATGTTCAAAGTTCTCCCGGAGGTGTGAATTGAAACTCTCTCTGACAGGAGACTCTGCCAGACGTTCCCAGCAGACCCTCACAATGCGTTTGGGCCTGCCAGGTCTGTCCGGCATCCTCCGCCACCATCGCAGCCAACTCACCACCAGGTGGTGATCGGTAGAAAGCTCCGCCCCTCTCTTCACCCGAGTGTCCAGAACATGAGGCCGCAAATCCGATGACACAACTACAAAGTCGATCATGGAACTGCGGCCTAGGGTGTCCTGGTGCCAAGTGCACATATGGACACCCTTATGTTTGAACATGGTGTTTGTTATGGACAATCCGTGACGAGCACAAAAGTCCAATAACAAAACACCACTCGGGTTTAGATCCGGGCGACCATTCTTCCCAATCACGCCTCTCCAGGTTTCACTGTCGTTGCCAACATGAGCGTTGAAGTCCCCCAGTAGGATAAGGGAATCACCCGGGGGAGCACTTTCCAGTACTCCCTCGAGTGTACCCAAAAAGGGTGGGTACTCTGAACTGTTGTTTGGTGCATAAGCACAAACAACAGTCAGGACCCGTCCCCCCACCCGAAGGCGAAGAGAAGCTACCCTCTCATCCACTGGGTTGAACTCAAACGTGCAGGCTTTGAGCCGGGGGGCAACGAGAATTGCCACCCCAGCCCGTCGCCTCTCACTGCCGGCAACGCCAGAGTGGAAGAGGGTCCAGTCCCTCTCGAGAGAACTGGTTCCAGAGCCCTTGCTGTGCGTCGAGGTGAGTCCGACTATATCCAGCCGGAACTTTTCTACCTCGCGGACTAGCTCAGGCTCCTTCCCCCCCAGTGAGGTGACGTTCCACGTCCCAAGAGCTAGCTTCTGTAGCCGAGGATCTGACCGCCAAGTGCCCTGCCTTCGGCTGCCGCCCAGCTCACAATGCACCCGACCTCTATGGCCCCTCCTATGAGTGGTGAGCCCATTAGAGGGATGACCCACGTTGCCTCTTCGGGCTGTGCCCGGCCGAGCCCCATGGGAACAGGCCCGGCCACCAGGCGCTCGC
Organism: Nerophis ophidion; assembly: GCF_033978795.1. NCBI lineage: Eukaryota > Metazoa > Chordata > Actinopteri > Syngnathiformes > Syngnathidae > Nerophis > Nerophis ophidion. Next base: position 5,849,424 of record NC_084622.1, read on the forward strand.
CATCGTGCCCCAACTCCGGGCCTGGCTCCAGAGTGGGGCCCCGGTGACCCGCGTCCGGGCGAGGGAAATCTGGGTTCATTTTGTTGTAATTCCATAGAAGTCTTTGAGCTGCTCTTTGTCTGATCACTCACCTAGGACCTGTTTGTCTTGGGAGACCCTACCAGGGGGCATGAAAGCCCCCAGACAACATAGCTCCTAGGATCATTGGGACACGCAAACTCCTCTACCACGGTAAGGTAGCAGCTCAGAGAGGAGATATATATATATATATATATATATATATATATATATATATATATATATATATATATATATATATATATATATATATATATATATATATATATATATATATATATATACACATACATATACAAACCCCGTTTCCATATGAGTTGGGAAATTGTGTTAGATGTAAACAAACAATACAATGATTTGCAAATTCTTTTCAACCCATATTCAATTGAATGCACTACAAAGACAACATATTTGATGTTCAAATTCATAAACTTAATTTTTTTTTTGCAAATAATACTTTACTTAGAATTTTATGGCTGCAACACGTGCCAAAGTAGTTGGGAAAGGGCATGTTTACCACTGTGTTACTTAATCTTTTCTTTTAACAACACTCAATAAACGTTTGGGAACTGAGGAACGTAATTGTTGAAGCTTTGAAAGTGGAATTCTTTCCCATTCTTGTTTTATGTATAGCTTCAGTCATTCAACAGTCCGTGGTCTCCGCTGTCGTATTTTACGCTTCATAATGTGCCACACATTTTCGATGGGAGACAGGTCTGGACTGCAGGCGGGCTCACGCAGTTGTGGACAAAGGGTGTACTCGCCCCAAGCTTTCTTGTGAAAGACTGAGCAATTTTTGAAAATGTGTTTTTATACCCAATCATGGCACTCACCTGTTCCCAATTAGCCTGCACACCAGTGGTATGTTCCAAATAAGTGTTTGATGAGCATTCCTCAACTTTATCAGTATTTATTGCCACTTTTCCCAACTTCTTTGTCACGCGTTGCTGGCATCAAATTCTAAAGTTAATGATATTTGCAAAAAAAATGTTTATCAGTTTGAACATCAAATATGTTGTCTTTATAGCATATTCAACTGAATATGGGTTGAAAATGATTTGCAAATCATTGTATTCAGTATATATTTACATTTAACACAATTTCCCAACTCATGGAAACAGGGTTCGTACATACATACATACAGGTATACCGGTAGTAATAAAGTACCGCGGTAGTAATGGATTAAAAACAGTACTTTACTTTACTGTGAAAAATAACAGTACTTTATTCCCCCAGATACAACGTAGCTCCGTCATCACACCGTAACATTGCTGGTGAAATGAGCAGAGGCGCTTGTTAGGCAAGGCACACAGAAAAGGTGGTGAGGTAGAAAAGGATGAATGGACGCATTTAACACCATCAACAGGATGAGGGGTCATACATGCTTCTGCACACCTGGGACGCTGTCCTTCATTGGCCCCGCCAGGTCGGAGAACAAATACCGCATAGGGGAGCTTTATTTCCAGGTAATTCTACTCTTAATGTTTTAGTTACTGCACTTTTATTGAAAGATGCGTAAATGTTGAAAATGGGCAGAAAAGTATTTGTCTTCTTAAATCAACCTAAAGGGCCTGTTGCAGTTATTAAAATACGATGTGAATGCATTGGCCATTATTTGTTGTTTACTTGCTTGTTGGTATCAGTAATTCATTTAAATCTACGGTAATTCCCTTCAAAGAAATAACGGGAATATAAAAAACTTCACCTGCAGTGTTCACCATTTATTTCTCATTCATTTTGCTCCAAAAATATATTTTAACTCACTGATCATTTAGAACCAAACAGTTCTGAAAAAGTTTGATTGTTCCTGAATCGTATCGGCGACCGCAAATATCGAATCGTTACACCTGCTAGTGTCTGCTCAGCAGTGTTATTTGTGACATTCTCACAAAAACATTCAATAGGTTTAATTAAAACATCAACATTAAAACTTTATAACTGACAGACTTGCTTTTAGTGTTGACAGCAACATAAAAAACAGGTCAGTGGTGCTCGAGGGAATATGAAAAATAAATAAATTGATGACAATAAACAAACTGGAGACACGTTGTTTGCTCTACAGCGGGTCTCCCTTCATTCATTACAGGGGGTTGTGCCAAGGGAAAGCCTCACGGGAGCGATGACTGACACCTCCTAAATCCTGGTGGGCGCTCCAAACACTGTGTCGTTACCATGACATTTACAACATCCCCCTTCTGGGATGTGAGACGAAGCTTGATGCAAACAAAATGGAAGGAGAATGATAATGATGGATACAGCGCCACAAATGGGAAGTAAGAATGTCTAATGTGTTGGGATTTGGGGGCACTGGTGTTGTTTTTATCAATTTGGAACAAGCACAAAGGAACCACATTTTGTTCAACAGGTGATTTCATGGAGGAAATAAGGGCTTTGTCAGAATTCCAACGACACCCTACTGGTAGAAGCTAATATAAATCTACCGTATATGTATTGGCAACACCAAGTCTCTCCGTCTGTTTTGCATGGTGTGTAGATATTAGCCGTATCATCCCAAAGCTTCCCATTAAACATTGATATGGACGCACTCGACATTGTGGAGCAACGACCTGTCAGTCAAATGGAAGGCTTCCCTATTTTTTGTACCACAGGGCGCACCAGATTATAAGGCGCATTTAAAGGGGAACTTTTGGGGACTTTTGCCTCGTTCACAATCATTCTAAGAAAAAAAAACACACGTCTTTTTTTAATAGGATTTTAAAGATGATTAAAAAACATGGTAGTTATGTACTGAAATTGGATCAGCGAATCCAGGCCTAAATAAAATATGGGGAAAATCCAATGACCTAGATGAATGAGAACATCCACACATACAATACCAAAAACATCCATGATGATTGGTTGGTGTTGGTATGATGAGTCACAATTGGCTAAGGTTAGGGCCAAACATGACAGACTGCCAAGTCAGGGGAAAGATAAGGTGGGTTATTGAAACCAAAAAGAAAAATTATAACCGACACGCACACATGTCAGTCAGATGAAGACGAGGGAGTCAGAGACAGAGGGACGCTTCAAGCTGACCACTTGAAAAAAATATATATATACTATTTGAAAATATCAGGAATTCTCTTCCGCTGAAGATAACCTGCAGGAAACCAACAATAATGTATGTCCTTGTTCATATTTAGAGAAATGTATGCCTTTCGAGAAAACAAAACCTTAGTTTTTAGTTGTTCACTCGGTAAACCAACATCATAATCCAAGACGTGGAACACAAATGTAGGAACACACATTAAAGTGAGTTCATGATAAGTTTTACTGCACATAACAATTACCAACTGTTCCAAAACAACACACTTTTTTTTTCAAGATTTAGATACAGTATATGCCGTTTTTTACTGTAGGGAGAGATATTGGATAACAGTATAGGGGTGGGCCAAAGAAAAAGCAAACCAAATAAATACATAAAGTGGGGTTTGGGGACCCCTAGAGGTAGTTGTAGGGTGTCCCTAGCTAAATGACAGATAATAGTAATATTTGTACAGTTACAATAACATTGATATTATACATGTGGACCCATAGATAGAAATATTGTTAAATGTAGCTAGCTACTTTTGTTGTGTAGCTTGTCGGGTAGCCTGCTACAATTCTTCGGGTATTGCTTCCCATGTAGCTTAGCTAAATTTAATGGAGAATAACTTGTAGCGTAGCTTACTACATTTTCCAAGTAGCTTGCCCATCACTGTGTGGGAGTTATTTTCTCTTCAGCAAGCATGATGTCAAAATGTGAATGCTGGCATAACCAATGTTTTTGCCTTCCTGTCCCACTCATTCACATTAGGTTGTGGTAAGTGATATATGACATCTATTACTGGACAGGAGCAAAGTGACAGTATGTATTTCAAGAGTGGATGAAGTACACAAGAGCACTTTCTTTAAGCCACACACACAATTGCAGCTCATAGCATTAAAACCAAATACACAAAACATAGGCTTGCTAAAAGCACTTTAGAGGTCAGGCGTTAAGCAGCAGTCAAGTTTAGCCATCAAGCATTTATCTTCATGTTCACATCGGGAGGAAACTGTATAAAATGTGCGATTACAGCTTGCTATTAAATTCCTCACTTTTTTTTCCAATTAACAAGCAAGTGCCTGCCGTGGCTTCCAGTGAGTGAAATATGGACAAAACAGCCCTTTTAACAGCCCTTCATATAAAGTGATTACGGCAGCGGTTAATTGCAGGGGATCTTCATTTAATGAGCACCAACGCCGACTGTTAATGACTCAGGGTTAATAAACAAGCAAAGAAACAAGTAAACAAAAGTTGTCGACAGATTACGCAACATACTTGCTAAGTTATGGGCTGATGCTTGACTTATAATTGGATGGGTTGTTTTTCCCCGACACCCAAACCATTTACCCTCCAGCCCATGTTCCACTTCTTTGAGCACCAGAAAAAGTGTTTGTATTTTTGCTGGTGTTGCCTGCGACCGGTCGAGTGTAAGCTGGTGCTGCAAATGCCACATGTTCTCTTTTCCTCTCGCTGGAGCTCAGCATCTGCCTGCTACCTCTACCACCTCCTGACAGCCAAACAATAGGAGCCTTAATAAGTAGAGAGCGGAGGCTCCACTAATTAGAGGCACCCTTCCAACTCTTGCCGTTGACTTGAAAAAGTCCGATACAGCTCAGCCACAACTGTCGGGAATCAAATAGGAACTACTTTTACTTATATTTGTGGAAGGGGAACTGCAGTAATGAAATCCCCCTGTGAGCACAGCAAGGAACAAGAGAGCCAAGGGGCCACAAGCCAAACAGCAGGAGAGCGCAGACCTCCACCTGTCCCCTGAAGATGTCCATAGCTTAAACATTGGATTCCTAAGGTTTTTATTGTACTTTCTATAACTTGCTTGCATCATTTACATTAACTTCAAAACATCTTATTGTCACAATGTCATCCAAGAACATTTATTTCAATCACAGGTGACCACACCTTCAAAATCTTTGAAATGTGTGTCATCATATTGGGGGTCAAATGGGACAAAAGTACATACCAGATTTTCTGGACCATAAGTCGCTACTTTTTTTGCTAAGGAAATTTAATGGGAAAAAGGGAAGTTGGAAAGGACGCTGGCGTATGTTCGCCGCTTCTCCACCCGCGATTTATAGTTTTTTTCCGCGATTTATAGTTTTTCTGTGCTACTTCTAGCCAGCCAACATACTCATTCAAACAGCACTAACTTTTTACTTTTCCAATCGTGCGATCGGCCACTTTTTAATATCGTTACCTACCTGCAACCCACTACCTCGAGCTGTCAACTTCGCCTCTCTGGGGATCCTGCTCACTGGATCCATTCATCCAACCACCGTGACGGAGAGCTATTCCCCACCGCTGCAAGACGATCCTCACTGGTTTTGGACACAGACATTGTCCTGAGAGGTATTTTGCGGTTAGCCTTCGTTGCTGGGACCGAAGCCTTCTTATTGAACTTTTTGGCTAACGCCGTTTGGCTAGCGGTTAGCTGGGCTCGGCAATATCCTCCCTTGGACAGCATGACGTTCAGATATTCCATCTACAAACTCCTCCGGCTCAACTCCACAATCACTCTTGGATATAAAAAATCCCCATCATCAATGAACTCGGACTTCTGCGTCGGCCCCGATATATCCACAGAAGCTGTCGGAAAAAGTTTGTCCACCACCAACAGCTTGATCAGTGTATTCCATCCATCTGGACCCCTGTCACACATTTGACACGTCATCAGAGCGCTGTCGCTCCTGTCGTTAGTAGCACTGCAAACGTCACGAGACCACTGCATGACAGCACTGGAAGCACCGCGAGACCTCCACACATCAAGCAGGACAGAACACGTGGAGTGGATTTCAGCCTGCTGCAGCCCCTGCAGAAACTCACCACCTCAACAAAAGTCAAAATTTAACTTTTGAATGCACAATCCCTCAATTGACAAACAGGTTGACTTCATGTGTCTCACGGAAACATGGTATCAACCAGGGGTTTACTCTGCTCTGAATGAAGCTTGTCCTTCTGGCTATGGATACCTAGAAAAAGCCCGCAACACTGGTCGTGGTGGTGGCCTGGCTGTTGTACACCAAAGGAAATTGGGTTTGTTTCCCATGCCCCTGCCTGTGTACTCCTCATTTGAATGCCTTGCATTTAAATGCAAACCCCCTTTTTCCATGACCATGCTCCTGATCTACCGACCCCCCAAAACAAACTCTGCTTTCATCCCAGAGATACAACGTCAGCCAAAATTATGATACTTTGAGATATTAACATTCATGTCAACACCCCCTCCTGCCAGTCTGCTGCTGAGTTCCTGCATCTTTTAGATTGCCTCAACTTGACACATGTTGATGTTCCAACACACGGCAGGGGCCACACTCTTGACTTTGTCATCACCAACTCTGTCCCCATCTGCAACCTATTAGTATATGAGCTGGGTGTGTCTGACCACAAGGCCATTTCAATGGAGCTGCCTTGTATGTCCCCCCTTGACAGTCCCAAACGCCAAATGAGTTTCAGGAATATAAAAAACATTAACCCAGACAGCCTGGCTGTTGACCTCCAGCATCTCTCCTCTGTCAACATCCCATCAGTCACTGAGTCAGTAGACTTCTACAACACTTCGCTGAGCAGCCTCCTAGACCTCCATGCCCCTGTCAAAACCCGAACAGTCACCTTCATGCGCTCAGCCCCCTGGTACACCGACGAGCTGCGGAAGATGAAGAGAGCTGGACGTGTCCTTGAACGGCGTTTCATGGACTCAGGACTCACTGTTCACAAAATAGCCGTCGAAAACACCAAAAAGCCTATTCAAAGTCCCTCAGTGTTACCCGGTCCCGGTTCTACTCCAATATCATCAATAATAGCCCTGGAAACTCGAAACAACTTTTATCCACCATAAATCATCTCCTCAAACCCCAAACTCACCTACACTCGGACACCACACAAAAGCAATGCAACAATTGCATCTCTTTCTTCAGGACTAAAATAGAAAACATCCGCTCCTCCCTCTCCACCCCACCTGCTCCCCCAGTCCCAAGTGTCAACCCCTCAGCCTGGGACCCCCCAGCCTCTTTGCTGCTTCACAGACATCACGCAGAGAGAGGTTGAGGGCATCATGAGGAAGATGAAACCCTCCACCTATATCCTGGACCCCTTTCCCACACCCCTGCCATAAGTCCTTTGATCACCAAAATCATTAACCACTCCTTCCAGGCTGGTCAGGTCCCCACTGCCCTGAAAACTACAGTCATCAAACCACTCCTCAAAAAGCCCAACATAGACAAAGAACTGGCCAACTACCGACCGATCTCCAATCTTCCATTCATCTCAAAGGTGCTGAAAAAGGTAGTTGTTGCCCAACTTCTTGATCATCTTAAAACCAAAATCTATGAAAAATTCCAGTCTGGTTTCCGCACTGGCCACGGCACGGAGACAGCTCTGGTCAGGGTCATAATGACCTGCTGATGACTGCTGATGCTGGCTCAACATCTCTTCTCATCCTCCTTGACCTCACTGCAGCATTCGACACTGTTAATCACCGCATCCTCCTACGCCGCCTACACTCCACCACCGGACTCTCTGACACTAGCCTAAACTGGTTCACGTCCTACCTCACCGGTAGAACACAGTTCGTCTCTCTGAGAGAGACAAAGTTGGACACACTCTCTGTCACCTGTGGTGTCCCTCAAATATCAGTCCTCGGCTCCACCCTTTTCACACTCTACATGCTCCCTCTTGGCCATGTCATCAGCCAGCACGGAATATCATTCCATTGCTATGCCGATGACACTCAACTCTACCTGAAAACAAACCTAACCCCCTCTGCAGCCCTGCCATCATCCACACTTACCAACTGCCTGGAGGAGATAAAGGCGTGGATGAAAAAGTTTTCTTCAACTAAACAGCTCCAAAACTGAAGCCATTCTAGTCGGCACCCCACATCAGCCTCAGTCGTACAACATCACCAGCATCACCTTCTCCGGCCACAACATTCACCTCTCATCCTCAGTCACTAATTTGGGTGTTAAAATGGACCCTCACCTGACCTTTGAGGCTCAAATCAAACAACTGTGCAAAACCTCCTTCTACCACCTCAGAAACATTGCGAAACTCCGTCCCTCACTCACTCTCTCTGATGCCGAGAGGCTCGTCCACGTCTTTGTCTCCTCCAGGCTCGACTATTGCAACGCACTTCTTGTCAGGATCCCCAGCAAGAACATTCAGAAGCTGCAGTACATACAAAATAGTGCTGCGAGGATCCTGATGAAAGTGTGGAAACATGACCACATCACACCAACTCTCAAGTCCCTTCACTGGCTTCCTGTTCCATTCAGGATTGAATTTAAAATCTCCCTACTAACTCACCAGTGCCTCCATGGAAATGCCCCCCTCTACCTCAAGGAACTGCTCACCCCCAAATCCTCCAAGCGACACCTCCGCTCCGGACAGGCTAACCTCTTCAACCTCCAGAGACAAAGCTTCGAACAATGGGAGACCGGGCTTTCTGCTCCGCTGCTCCCCAGTCTGTGGAAAACGCTCTCCCTGACCACCTGAGGGCAGCTCAGACTGTGGATGCTTTTAAAAAAGGCTTAAAAACCCATCTTTTTTAAAAAGCCTTTTTATAGACATGCATGCTAATTCTAGCTATTGGGCTGTTTCTAGTTTTATATTTTCTTTTTATTATCTTTTTACTATTATTATTTTTACTTTTTTTTTTACACTGTGGCACTTTGAGGTTGTTTGCTCTACTTAAAGTGCTTTTTTTTTTTTTACAAATAAAATCTATTATTATTAATATTATTATTAAGTTTTGAACACTACAGCTTTTGTATTGAACAAATAGTTTTCATAGAACACCGACAGAGACACTGAAAAGGTGTGCTATAGTTTGAGCTATGGCGCTGGATTTTGGACGAGTTTGCTCACCACAAGTGCTGCTGGTTGAAAATGTACTTACTGTTTCGCGCGTTGAACCGGAAATATATCCCATTTCATCAGCTACGGTGTGTGTGGTCTTAAAGATTCTTCATTCATCATTCCAAGCAATATTTAAAAGTTTTACAACAGAACTAAAACAATTCTCATCTAATATACCATCCCATGTGTAATGTCTGTCGGAATGCTTTCATGCATATTTGTAGGTGCTATGGTAATGTAATCAAGCTCGCATTGTTAGCATTAAGGAAGTATGCAAACACGTTTATTATTAACTTACAATGGCATTCTTTTTGTAATGTTTCAGTTTCGTAAATTCACCACAATGTCACGGTGGAATTATTGAGTATGTTTAGCTGATTGAAGAGCTAGCTTCCACAGCTAGTGGGTCCATGACGATGACTTTTCTTTTGTTCGAGCAGCTGTTTTACTGTCGTGTTACACGAACTGTTGGAAATAATTAGGGTATGTAAATAAACATTAAAAAAACTATTTCATAGGCTTATTTTAGAAAAATATTTTTTTTTTTAAACTTGGTGGGTGCGGATTAAATGTCGGTGCGCTCAATAGTCTGGAAAATTCTGTAAATATGCCTTTAAATAATTACTGACATGTATCATTATTTTTAAAAAAATCCTTAAAAAGTCATTAAATGATTAAAAGTAATTTTGTATTAAATTAATTTAATAACATGTATTTAATTCAAATTGTAAATAATTGATGACACATTTAAGTAACTTTTTTAAAATGTATTTGTCCCGTTTGGCACGACATATAAATAAGGCCTTTTGGTATATTTGCTAAATGTCTTTTGACAGACATTTTTTCTTACAACATGCAATTGTAGTTCTTCTTATTTCAATATTATGTGGTGCAAAAAGCTATACTGCCTTTTTTTAGTCCTTGAAACGCTTTTTAAAATTAATTCTACAGTAGTGGAACTTTCATTACCTGCTTGCCACCGTGACTTTGTATTAGAAAGCAACTTTTCCATCGGTTTTTGGCATATAATATGATGATAATTAAAAAAAATGGCAATTTTGTAATAATATTCCCCATTTATATAGTTTCAAAGTTAAAAGTGGCCAATTATAGAAATGAGTTTGACACTCCTGCTTTAAATGTTTAACATAAACGCACAACAATAATTTGCACAAATAGTTTTATTCAGAGAGTCCGAGGGAAATTTGCCAGTGAACATAACAGTCAGAGTTTCATGCATTGACCTCATCACTGACTCATTTTAATTTTCTTCAGGGAACTCTCTTGAAGGAATCAATAAAGTACAATTTATCTATCTACATAGTAAGCCGGGTTACCTCTCAGGTAACCATCCATTGTTAAGGTAAACAAATATCTACAGTCAAAATTAATTGTGTAATTAATGATTATTAGGCGTGTGGTAAAAAATCGATTCGAATTTGAATCGCGATTCTCACGTTGTGTGATTTAGAATCTATTCTCATTTTTAAAAATTTGCTTTATAATTTTTTATATATTTTTTTTTAATCAATCCAACAAAACAATACACAGCAATACCATAACAATGCAATCCAATTCCAAAACCAAACCTGACCCAACAACACTCAGAACTGCAATAAACAGAGCAATTGAGAGAAGACACAAACACGACACAGAACAAACCAAAAGTAGTGAAACAAAAATGAATATTATCAATAACAGTATCAATATAAGTTATAATTTCAGCAGAGCAGTGATTCAAAATCCCTCATTGACATTATCATTAGACATTTATAAAAATAAAATAAAGAACAATAGCGTCACAGTGGCTAACACTTGCATCGCATCTCATAAACTTGACAACATACTGTGTCCAATATTTTCACAAAGATAAAAAAAGTCATATTTTTGGTTCGTTTAATAGTTAAAACAAATTTACATTATTGCAATCAGTTGATAAAACATTGTCCTTTACAATTATAAAAGCTTTTTCCAAAAATCTACTACTTTGCTAACGTGTCAGCAGACTGGGGTAGATCCTGCTGAAATCCTATGTATTGAATGAATAGAGAATCCTTTTAAATCGGGAAAAAATCGTTAATGAATCGAGAATCGTGTTGAATTGAAAAAAAAATCAATTTTGAATCAAATCGTGACCCCAACAATCGATATTGAATCGAATCGTGGGACACCCAAAAATGTGCAGCCCTAATGATTAATGCAAGTTATTTGTACTTAATTACATTAAGTATTTTTGACAGCCCTAATTTGGTTGTTTAAAAATGCCTGAGTAATACACCTCCAGGGACAAGAAATACAGGCAGAGAAAAAGAGGAAGATGAGCAGCTTCAGTAATGAGACACAAAGAGATAAACCGAGACGAAACATGGAGTCAGGTGAAGGACAGCTGATGCAAAAAGAGTCTGCGGACTCTTTGGAAAAAGAAATACAGACAAAATATGTGGGAGTGTGAGTGAAAATTCAAAATGGCCAAACAAATGACAATTGTGGCACTATCTATGGGTTGTGGTCAAAATGCTTTGGAAGATGTTCATATAATATACATAGTGTATATCCTCAAAATGTTACTATCATTAGACAAATAGTCAAAGACATGCGGAAAATCAATTGCTAACTCCCATGGCAGCCATGATTTTCAACCAATCCTTCTCACATTTGACACACGCGCCAAAAATGTACACCAAATTTTATGGGGATTCGGCTGAATAGCCTAAAGCAGGGCACCAGGTAGCCCGTAAGGACCAGATGAGTAGCCCGCTGGCCTGTTCTAAAAGTAGCTCAAATAGCAGCACTTACCAGTGAGCTGCCTCTATTTTTTATTTAATTTAATTTATTTATTTACTAGCAAGCTTTTAAGTGTGTATCAAACTGGTAGCCCTTTGCATTAATCAGTACCCAAGAAGTAGCTCTTGGTTTAAAAAATGTTGGTGACTCCTGCCCTAAAGTGACAGAGTATGTTTAAACCGTGTGACTTATAGAGTTTAATAGCAGCGCCACCAAGTGGTGTATTTGTCAGGAAAATAACAGCATAGGCAACACAGCAGGAGTACATGCTTTGACAAAAACATTGTTCTAGTTTTTGCTTGCTCAATACAAGTCCAAAGGGTTTAAGAGAAGAAAAACAACCTCACTTTACTTGACACTTATGGTATTTACAGAAGATTGGAGGAACAACATGTTTTTACATCTGACGGGTCCACAAATTAAACATTAATCCGTAAAAGACAAAATTGGATTCATTCGTAAATTGCTAAGTATCATATTTGATTGACCTAACGAGTGCCGTGCTGCTGTGATCCTGACGCTAATGAGTAAAAAAAGTTTGTTTGCAGTTGATTTCCTGCTACAAATATTAGTCTAATTTACAATTCATGTCTGCAATTGATTTATGCTGTGAAGTTCATATTTTATTTTATCATTTAGCTGTGATGTCCCTGTTGTTCATCAATGTTTACTTGCGATATCAAGATTCAGTTTATGCTGTTGAGATGTATTCATCTACCTTATTAATACTATGAAGGATATTTTCTTAATGCTAACAAATATCACCAAAGACGCTATAATGTAGTCATCTGTGTAAAATAAAGCACTTAAGGCTTTCCTGCACGACAACTAAGTTTTAGTTTCTGTTATGAAAATGGACAACAAAAATACCAACAATCCCAATATTTATAACTAGGACTTAACGTGACAGTTTATTTGTACAAGCAGATGTCCTAGGCTACCACAAAAGAACAAAAACTAATGCGATCTCTTCTCATTTCTTTATGTTTAGTTCTGCTCTCAAACACTATTAATATAGTAGAGAATACACTTGATTGCATCACAGAAAGTTTCTCAAAATAAATTAAATGTTCAAACAAACATGTTACAAAGTGATCACTGCAGACACCAGCATGGTCCAATTGTATTCAACAAGATGATAGAAGTGATATTCTTAAGAGACATTTTCTTTGACACACTATTGTTTCCTGACTTTATTACCTTAATGAACCACTTCTTTCAGGACTCTATGCAAGCTCTTTCCTATCTTTGTTTGAACAACTGGGACACCCAAGAACAGAGTAGCAATACGACATAATCTGCTCAAACTCTACACTCACTCTCACTTTGTTTACAAGGGGAACTGCACTTTTTTGAGAATTTTTCGTTCACAATCATTATAAAAGACAAGAACACAAATATCTTTTTTTTTTTTTTAGGTAGGATTTTAAAGATGATAAACGCTTGGGAGACGCGGCTCATTGTAGCCTTCAAAGTCTTTAAAACAACTTTAAAACCCTGCATCAATGTTTTATATTCACACTGCAAGTAAATACAGTATATAATGTAGTAACAGACACCTTCATAAAAATGTTGTATATACACACTGCAAGTATAAATAAAACGTAGTAACAGAGACCTTCATAAGAATATGTAATATGTACAATATACACACTGCAAGTATATATATAATGTAGTAACAGACACCTTCATAACAATATGTTTTATATACACATTGCAAGTATATAGATAATGTAGTGACAAACACCATCATAACAATATGTTTTATATACAGACTGCAAGTATATACTGTGTACAAACCCCGTTTCCGTATGAGTTGGGAAATTGTGTAAGATGTAAATATAAACGGAATACAATGATTTGCGAATCATTTTCAACCCGTATTCAGTTGAATATGCTACAAAGACAACATATTTGATGTTCAAAGTGATGATTTTTTTTTGTTTTTGCAAATGATCTTTAACTTTAGAATTTGATGCCAGCAACACGTGACAAACAAGTTGGGAAAGGTGGCAATAATACTGATAAAGTTGGGAAATGCTCATCAAACACTTATTTGGAACATCCCACAGGTGTGCGAGCTAATTGGGAACAGGGGGGTGCCATGATTGGGTATAAAAGCAGGTTCCATAAAAAGCTAATTAATTCACAAACAAGGATGGGGTGAGGGTCACCACTTTGTAAGCAAATTGTCGAACAGTTTTAGAAAAACATTTCTCAACGAGCTATTGCAAGGAATTTAAGGATTTTACCATCTACACTACGTAAAATCATCAAAAGGCTCAGAGAATCTGAAATCACTGCACGTAAGCGATGATAATACGGACCTTTGATCCCTCAAGCGGTACTGCATCAAAAAACAAAATCAGTGTGTAAAAGATATCCCCACATGGGTTCAAGAACACTTCATAAAACCACTGTCAGTAACTACAGTTGGTCTCTACATCTGTAAGTACAAGTTAAAAGTCTACTATCCAAAGCAAAACCCATTTATCAACAACACCCAAAAACGCCGCCGGCTTCGCTGGGCCCGAGCTCAGCTAAGATGGACTGATGCAAAGTGGAAAAGTATTCTGTGGTCTGACGAGTCCACATTTCAAATTATATTTGGAAATTGTGGAAGTGGCGTCCTCCGGAACAAAGAGGAAAATAACCATCCGGATTGTTGTAGGCGCAAAGTTCAAAAGCCAGCATCTGTGATGGTATGGGGGTGTATTCGTGCCCAAGGCATGGGTAACTTACACATCTGTGAAGGCACCATTAATGCTGAATGGTCCATACAGGTTTTGGAGCAACATATGTTGTCATCCAAGCAACGTTATCATAGACGCCCCTGTTTATTTCAGGAAGACAATGCCAAGCCACGTGTTACAACAGCGTCGCTTCGTAGTAAAAGAGTGCGGGTACTTTCCTGGCCCGCCTGCAGTCCAGACCTGTCTCCCATCGAAAATGTGTGGCGCATTATGAAGCATAAAATACGACAGCGGAGACCCCGTACTGTTGAACGACTGAAGCTCTACATAAAACAAGAATGGGAAATAATTCCACTTTCAAAGCTTCAACAATTAGTTTCGTCAGTTCCGATACGTTTATTGAGTGTTGTTAAAAGAAAAGGTGATGTAACGCAGTGGTGAACATGTCCTTTCCCAACTACTTTGGCACGTGTTGCAGCCATGAAATTCTAAGTTAATTCTTATTTGCAAAAAAAATAAAAGTTTACGAGTTTAAACATCAACTATCTTGTCTTTTAGTGCATTCAATTGATTATGGGTTGAAAAGGATTTGCAAATCATTGTATTCCGTTTATATTTACATCCAACACAATTTCCCAACTCTAATGGAAACGGGCTTTGTATAATGCACTAACAGACACCTTCATAAAAATATGTAATATGTACAATATACACAATGCAATAACATAAATAATGTAGTAACAGACACTTTCCATAGAGTGAGGTCGGTGCAATATGGTTATGCTATAAATCTGGAATTTTTCTGCCAAGCTTTGCCGAATTAATGCAGTGCTTACCCAAATCAACTGGAAACATCCCCGGTTAGCTGGCCCATCGGACAACTATTCATCAAGTGAGTCACTATACTACTGATCATGATACATGCAGCACGTCATGTGTGTTATTACAACTACAGTTTATACACTGTCAAGCTGGCTGTGTACAAACAAAACATGAAATAATAATTTACAGATACCGTAATATGATTGTTCATGTTTTTCACTCAGTACAGATTGGTGTTCTATCACAGTTTTGTGCATTACAAACTCAAATGCATTTCGTGTTAACGTACAAGTTAGCTTACTTCTTGCAGTAGTTAGCTTCTACGGCTAATACCGGAGCACGCCAATGTGTTAGTACACTAGAAAAATAGTTCCTCAGTGTTTACTCTTACAATAACAATATTACTACAGTTTGGTTAAACACACAGGTTACAGAACATAAATTAAGTATTGTTGACGGTTTTTGAATGCATTTTTAAAGTGCTTTGCAGGTAGAATTGATTGCTCCTATTAGCTGCATTGCTAACCACTTAGAATGAGACAATTTTCGTATGTTAGAAACCAAGAAAAAAACACAAACTTTTGTCTTCTTGTCTCTCATAATGATTGTCAACGATAGACAAAGTCCTGAAAAAAGTGCAGTTCCCCTTTAATGCTACACTCAAGCTGCATCATGTGAATGAAGCACGCGAAGAAGAAAAACGGATGTGACGTCATATGCAACACAGCAATATGGATTTTGTCGAGGCTGAACCCCATCATTCATCTTTACTTGGTTTCTTTTGGAGAAATTTGCTTCAATATATAAACCTTCCTATTTCCCAGTACAAGGACCAATTGAAGTTCAAACATGGAGGTTCCACTGTAGATAGAACATGGGTGCTATACTTACTCTGGGGAAGATGGTGCTGTTGGTGTGGAGAAGGAAACCTCCTTGACGTGAAACGTCAATCACGAGCCGACAGCCTCGGGCTAACTTAGCCAATTAGTTGGACACCACCACTGACCCCCGGCTTCATGAAGAACCCCGACTCTGCAAGAGAAAGAGTGGAGGATTAGGAGGGACAAAAACACACACAAACATGCACATGTTATACACAGAGATACATGTTATTTCCACGCACAAACACACACACTGTAGGTGAATCTGAAGGTTAGAGATAAATCCAATCAGCATTGAGGGCAGCGAGCACATACACACTGCTACTCCCTGGAGCTTTGCACCCATGGCAGAAAGGTGCTGATGGCGGGGAGGTTGTTCAGAGCAATTGGGTGCAGAGGTCACTGTACTCCCCCGTACACCTCCGCACGCACGAACACACGCACACGCACGCACGAACACACGCACACGCACACACACACACACACACGTGCACGCGCACACACACGCACGCACGCACGCACAAACACACCTCTCTTCCTGGGCTGCAGTGACAACAACAGGTGTGGTGGCCGGCAGACATGCAATTACCAGGCCGAGAAGCTACTCTCTGGGACAGGAGATCAGAGCTACAGGGTGAGGGGGTGAGAGGCTAAGGGAGGACCACTCATAAAAAAAAGTCCCACAGATTTTAAGACCAAGAAGAAAAACACATCTAGAAAGAAGGCTACTACTACTACACATGTTAGTGATCTGACACGGTAATCACATGTTTTTCTGTGTGTATATATCTATACATACATACACACACACACACACACACACACACACACACACACACACACACACACACACACATATATACACACACATATACATACATACATACATATATAAATATATATGTAGGTGTGGGAAAAAATCACAAGACTACTTCATCTCTACAGATCTGTTTCATGAGGGGTTCCCTCAATCATCAGGAGATTTTAATGGAAGCATTCACATACAATGGTTTATATAGAGCACAGAGTGGGTGGGTACAAGCAGGCGTAGGGTGTGGTGATTGGCTCATGTGTTACCTAGGAGGTGTTTCCGTCTATGGCGGCATGTTGAAATGATTTCACTGCGCTTGTTGAGGGATGATAGATCTGGATGATATATAATAAACAGTTTCTCTTTTAAGCATAGGTTGCATCTTTTATTACCACTGTTGTAAGGTGTGCTGGATGCAAGAATTTGCCATGTTATTGAATATTCAACATTATTGTCTTTGAGGTTCCAAATGTGTTTGCTGAGTTCTGTAGAATTCTGCAAATTCTGGTTTCTAAAGGAGGCGTTGTGATTATTCCATCTTGTTTTGAACGCTCCTTCTTATATATAAATATATATACACACATATACATACATACATATATATATAAATATACATATATACATACATGCATATATACATATATATATATATATATATATATATATATACATACATACATACATATATACATACATATATATACATATACACACATATACATATTGTGTGTATGTATATATATATATAAATATATATTTATGTATATAAGTATACATATATATGTATATACGTATACATATATATGTATATACATATACAGATATATATATACATATACACATATATATATATGTATATACATATACACATATATGTATATACATATACACATATATATATATGTATATACATATACACATATATATATATGTATATACATATACACATATATATATGTATATACATATACACATATATGTATATACATATACACATATATATATGTATATACATATACACATATATATATACATATACACATATATATATGTATATACATATACACATATATATGTATATACATACTATATATATATATATATATATATATATATATATATATATATATATATATATATATATATATATATATATATATATATATATAAATTATCGACTAGAGGTGTGAGACATCATCCATTTTTAGATGCATCGCCATTCGGACATGACAGATTATAAAATCGATTAGCAAACGTCAATAATTGATTTCATTGTTGTAAATAAAGTAATGCAAACAGTTCTAAAATTTGGCTGACTGCAGCGAGCCAACTCACCGAGAGATCCGACCAGCTCTTTTACTATCGGGCACCCATTCAGTTCAATTCAATGTTTTTTATCTGGACATCAGTTCATGTAAACAGCACACTTCAGCAGATCAATAAATCAAAAGTATATTGTGAGGCAGACGCACAAAACCTTCTATCTGTCTCTCTCTCTCTCTCTCTCACTCTCTCTCTCTATATATATATATATATATATATATATATATATATATATATATATATATATATATATATATATATATTGTACATACACATATATATATATATACACACACACACACACACATCCCACTGTTCAAATACACAATTGCGCATACACTTTTTCCCTTTTTTTCTCTTTTTTTCCTTCCTTTTCCTCCTTCTTTCCATCCCTCTCTTCCCACATGGTGATCCATAATATAGTAAAGTAAAGAAGTAATATATAAATATATATATGCCTTGGAAAGTGGTATGATGATTCCATGACGGATAAAAACAGCATCTCCAGCACCGAAAATCAGGTTGAAGAATGGTTGAAAAGGATTGACAAGTCTGGTCTGCCTGGGAAATACAAGTGCTGGATCTACCAGCATGGCTTACTCCAAAGACTTATGTGGCTTCTCACCGTGTACGAAGTGGCGATAACAACAGTTGAAGGGTTGGAGAGGAAGTTCAACAAGCACCTTTGGAAATGGTTGGAGATACCCCCGAGCTTTACATCTACGGGTCTCTACATAAGGTCTGGCCAGCTCCAGCTCCCCCTGTCTTCAGTTCTGGAGGAGTTTAAAGTCGCAAAATGCAGACTTTCCCTGACGTATAGGGACTCCCAAGATCGGCTGATCAGGGAAGCTGGAATAAGAACAAGATCTGGCAGGAAGTGGGCCGCTAGCACTGCTATTGCCCAGGCAGAATCATCTCTCAGTACCAAAGATACCATCGGAAGCCTCTGCACTGGAAGACAGGGTCTAGGAACATCACATTTCCAGCAGTGGTCCAAGTCCACTCCCAGGGAAAGGAGGGACCTTGATTCAGGATGAAGTCTGAAACCTTGAGGAAGAAGGAAGAAGAGCTAAAGCCATCGAGCTCGCAACCCAAGGTGCCTGGACAAGGTGGAACCTTCCCAAGAGGAACGTGACGTGGAGTGAACTGTGGAGGTTGGAGCCGTTTCGTATCTCATTTCTGCTTCAAGCAGTATATGACACCCTGCCGACCCCAGTCAACTTGCATAGGTGGGGAATGAGGGATGACCCACTGTGCAGGTTGTGTGGCGGTAAAGGAACTATGGCGCACATTCTGTCTGGGTGCAAAACAGCATTGACCCAGGGAAGATACAGGTGGCGCCATGACAAGTTGTTGGCAATTCTCGCAGACATCTTGGAGCAAGAGAGGAGAAAGAAACACCCAGCCAAAACAAAGCCATTGCTGAGCACCATCACCTTCGTGAAAGAGGGTCATAGACCAGTTGTCCAACGCCAAGCCAACCAAAACCTCTTGGAGTTGGCCCAGGGATGGTAGATGGAGGTCGACCTGGGGCGGAAGCTCCTCTTCCCAGAGGCAGTACTGTCCACCACTCTGAGACCAGACATAGTTTTGTGGTCCCCAGAGGGAAAGAAAATCATCCTGGTGGAACTTACTGTCCCGTGGGAGGAGGGATGTGAGGAAGCGGCAGAGAGGAAGAAAACAAAGTACCAACAACTTGTCCAGGACTGCCGGGACAAGGGGTGGACAGCATGGCTGATGACAGTGGAAGTTGGTTGTCGAGGATTCCCTGCGCAATCTGTGTGGAATATGATGACAAAGGTTGGATTGAGAGGTCACTTGAGAAAAACAGCCGTTCGTAGGCTGGGAGAAGCGGCGGAGAGAGCCTCCTGTTGGCTCTGGCATAAAAGAGAGGACAATAGCTGGAAGCCTGGATGAGAGGAGCAGTGATCTGGCCAATAATCACTGCTGACCCGCCAACCGGAGAGTGTTGTGGTTAAGGGTCGAAACACTCGGTGAACGTTGGGGACCACCTGATGACCTCTTGTCCAGGCCAAAGCTTTATCCATTAGAAATGGATTATAATAGCATCTTTGATGTATTTGCAAACTATAAAGAAGTTAGTAATGTATATAAACATGATACTATCATGTTCCACGTCTATTGATGGTACTTATTACTACTCACAGCACATTTCTGTACTTTTGTATAGTCTTATTTTAAAAAAAAAGAATGTAAACACATGGATTGAACTAGGGCTGGGCGATATGTCTTTTTTTTAATATCTCTATATTATTAGGCCTTATCGCGATACACGATATATATCTCGATATTTTGCCTCGGCCTTAAATTAACACTTGATGCATATAATCACAGCAGTATGATGATTCTATGTGTCTACATTAAAACATTCTTCTTCATACTGCATTCATATATGCTACTTTTAAACTTTCATGCAGAGAATGAAATCACAACTAAGTCAATTGACCAAAACTGTATTTATTAAACAGTTATTAAGCAATGGCACAAAGGTTCATGTCATTTCCAAAACAGAAAGTGCAAGATTGTCAGAGACATTTTAAGTGTCAAATAAAAATGAGCTGCATAATAGGAAATCAAATAGTGTTCGTCCATTGCTATGTGGTAGGTTACTACGGACATTAAATTCTGTTGTTGACTATTTTTTTCATACGATGTTGATCTGGAAATGTTTTCCTCTGCATTTTGATGGTTTGGGCGTGTGGCACCGAATGGAGATGTTGATTAGCGGAGTTTTAAGCACTCTTCCTTCTCTAGCGGGTGACTTTTCAAATGATACTACATATTACCAGTAAAGCTACTTTTTATAGCAACGATGTTGGCCCACACTTGACAAATTACGGTTGTTTGTACAACATATTTCCGCTTGAAGCCAAACCACAGCCAAACGATGGACCCCTGCTGTTTTTCTTGGAATTAATTCTTCCTTCATTCGCACCTTTTCCCCTCTCGTATCACCACTCGAACGGCTCCGCTAGCATCACAGCTAACGTTACCCATGCTGCTACCTCTCTGCTCGGCGAGGGAGTATACGTATGTGACATATGACATGACAGTATGTGACGTATGTAAGAAGATGCGCTTGTCTGTGAGAAGGACAGACAGCAAAGAGCGAGGAAAGCCTGTAATGTAATGCCCGCAGGTAAAAGCAACTGCATGAGAACGTATACTCGAATATCACGATATAGTCATTTTCAGTATCGCACTGAGACAAACCTGCGATATATCGTGTGTATCGATATTACGCCCAGCCCTAGATTGAATTGCACATCCTCGGTTCCTTATTGTCCAGTTTTGCGCACATCTCAATTCATTCAGTAAATGTGAGAAAAAATTTTGGTGTGTCTTATTACAAATGCACAGTTTTTTTAATATTGCAAGTAATAAACGCTTGTTTAGTGACACAAAAAGAAATGTGAAACTGCATCAATAAACATAAAGATGCATCAATAATCGATTTGAAATCAAATCGTAGCTCCTGAATCGTAATCGTATTCAAAATTTGAGGTGCCCAACGACTCCCACCGCTAGTATCTTCATGTTCACACAAACAGGACTATTTTTAAAAACATGTATTTTTCTATGCATTTCCTTTGTTTGAAAATATCAACGCTCGGGCTGCACGAGACTACACAAGAAAAAACCAAATTGTGATTTTATCTGCCAAAAATTGCAATAGCAACTAATTTTTACATTTTTAGATTTATCCATTTGAATACATAAAACTGATAGAACGATGAGTGAAAGAAGCCTTGTCTGAAGTTGCTGCAGATTACAAAAATATGCAATAATCTACTTTTACGTATACAACACCGATGTTTGCTTGCACTGTCCTTGGCAGCTTGTCGTGGCCGCGTTGTCATCCACCCGTCTTGAACTAAGTTGACAGGCCTCGTAATGCTTTCACCGGAGATGCTTCATTTCACACTGTCACCATTAAAGGTTTGTTTTCAGATACTGTACGGTAATACAAGGCTAAGCTTATTAGCATACTGACTGCATCGGCTGCACAGTACTGTTTCCTGTGACCATTTTTGATTGGTCATCAGGCCAAAGATACAATATTCTGATTTAATCTACAGATTGAGAAAATAAAAAAAATAAAAAACCTAGCCTCCTGTGATTAATAATTGCACACTATAAAACCTCATGTTGATCAATGGTGCAGCTCTAATCAATTATCCTTTATACGGCATTACAGTTTCTGGCTAAAAAATTACTCCCCTGTTGCTTTTCTAGAAATATTTCTTATATACTCAATTGCCATAAATTGTACTCCTTGGATGATGTAGGAGTACAATTGATGACTGGAACAGTGGCTTTACACACAACAATCCTCACCTTCCCGGTGAATATTGATCAATGCGATGTTTGCATGCTTTGCTATGGCTGTAGCAATTGCTGTTGTCATGGATGGTTGGAGATACAGAACGGTGCTGGTCCTTTATTCAAAACAGACGATCAAAGATCAATGGCCCTACTGAGGCTGTGAATTGGATGGAAAAGTTTACAAATAAAGTGGAATTTGATAAGGCTGGCTCTCATCTCGGCATGAGAGGCGCATTGATCAACAGAGACGTCCTGTTTGCGTCCATTCATCACAGGCTACTCAGGCCGGCAGATAACTGCTATGATAGTGGCCTTGCTAGCCTGCCAGCAGCTGCAACTGACCACATCCATTACGCTTCAAAGTAAGCCTTAAGCATGGGAACCAGGCTGGAGTGGGTGATGTGGGGGGCGGGGCATTCAAATGAAAATTGCCTGCAGTTATCAACCTACGGACACAACTCAAGAGGAGGTAGGGATGGAAGTCACGACACTAAACTGAATAGTTCTACTGGGCTAATATTTGTATACGATACCAACGTACGCTCTGTCAAAGATCCTCTCTGCTGACCAAGAGAGGACAAACAATAAATCTCGTCTAATTTAGTCTAACTTATAAATGTTGTTACGTTGGGCTGGGCGATATGGCCTTTTTTTAATATCTTGATATTTTAAGGCCAAGTCAAGCTATGAGAGTACTTTTTTGCATAATGCCACTAAGATGACATATCAAAACAACACTAAATTAAAGTGCAGTTTTTGTACAGATTGCCACCCAGAAGTTTAAAACAAATAAAGTGCACTTTTGTGCATGTTGTCACACAAGATATTTCAATATCCGTAAAAAATAAAAATTAGCTGCATAATAGGAAATCAAATAGTGCATGTCCTTCGTTATGTGGTAGGTTCCTGCGGATGTTATCTCCTTCTGTTTTTGACCATTTTTTTCATATGGTGTTGATGTGGAAAAGGTTGCCTCGGCATTTTGTGGGTGTGGCACCAAACGGAGATGTTGACATGCAGAGTTTCAAGCACTCTTCATTCTCTAGCGGTTGACTTTTCAAATGATGCTACATATTAGAAGTAATGCTGCATTTTGTAGCAATGCTTTTGCCTCACACTTGAAAAATTATGGTTGTCTGTTCGACATATTCCCACTTGAAGCAAAACCACCACCAGACGATGGACCCAAGTGCTGTTTTTCATGGGAATTAATTCTTCTTTCATTAGTTACCAGGTTAGCACCTTCTTTCTCTCATATTACCACTCACACCACAGCTAACGTTACCCATGCCGCTACCTCCGGCTCCACGAGCGTGTATACGTATGTGACGTATGCAAGAAGGCGCACTTGTTTTATGTCTCTGTGAAAAGGAGAGACAACAAAGAGTGAGAAACGCCTGTAGTGTAATGCCCGGAACTAAAAGCAACTGCGTGAGAACGTATACTCGAATATCACGATATAGTCATTTTCTATATCATACAGAAAAAAGTATATCGATATATCGCCCAGCCTATTGTTACATTGGATACTCGTATGAAAAAAGGTCGAAGCTTAAATCATACTCTCCATGTATTTTGGTGTGCGCTAACACACCGTTTTAGAAGCCTCTGTTCACAGGGTTTTACAATCTAGCTACGTTGTGACGTCACCGTGAGCTGGAGCACCAATTTACACCTTAAGTCAAGTTTTCAACCAGAGGGGAAGGAGCCCCCCTCTGCTTCAGACCATGAGAAAACAAAGAAATAGAATCATGAATAGGGCTACAACAATTTGACGACGTTGTAAAAGATAAAATTTGTTTAACAGCTGAATGAGCAGCACAGTTACAAAAGATAAATATTTATGAACGATTTAGTCATCTTTGTTGTTAGTAAGCACATGCCTAAAACAACTTAACCTGCATTTAGAAGTCATTGGAAAAATTACAGCCATTAAATATGCGTACGCTTTATCATCCGATTAAGCATTAGAATTATTGACTAATTGACTATCAAAATAATCGTTAGTTGCAGCCCTAATCTTGACATGTGCATAATAACCCCGGTGTGTGACATTCAGTGACATAAATGTTGCTAAAAGCAGCTTTTCTTATGCTTAGTCTGAATCGATCAGATTGTGCAGGTGTACTTAATGTTGTGACTAGGTGAATTTACATAATGTTCAAGGAGTTTATTTTTCGACCGTTTCTGGAAAAAAGAGCAGTGACGACTTCAAGATATATATTTAAACAGCGTACTTTTTCAAAAGATAAATTAAACTTTTGGAGGGGGTGGGCCGTGGTTTTCTTTGCAATGTGGGAACAACTCCACAGTCGAACATTTTGCAGAAAAGGGTTATAAAAGTGACTGTGGAATAAAATGTACGCAAAATGTACACTGAAGCATATCCAATCCATATTATCTCAACTACAATGAAGTATTTTGTGTCGATTGACATCCTCACAGGTCCGCTTTAAAAATTTAAGGCAAACATGCTAGTCAAAGATTTTCGACTGCTGGCTGAACGCTAGATGAAGATCCCACACCTCGTCCTGAGAACCAGTTTCCTATGCAGTGGACTGCTGCTGTTAAAGAAACTCCAGCCAAATATCCTGTATACGATAGTGATCTGGCGGTGTAAAAATGTTCTGACGTTCTTAACTGTCAGCCCCAGGCCATATTTGGCTCGCAGGCTGCCAGTTGAGTAGCCTCAGCTGTAAAGGTTAATTGTTGTGTGGGAGACAGGACAGTAATGCCAGTCGTCTTTCTGCTTTCACGTCTATCTTGTTGCATAGAACATTTGCTACGAAAGTGTGCGAGCAGACTCTCTAGATAGGGCAGGTGGGGATCATCCATAATGAGCCATGTGGGGGGAGTAGATGGGGGGTGGGGGGGGGGGGGGGAGTTTGAGAAAAAAAAAGAGGGAGGCCAAAGAGCAACGGATAGAAAAGACAGAGTGAGAGTGATGGTGACAGGCTTAGAGCCAGAGACAAGGCCCCAATAGAGCAATTACATAGAAGGTGTGTGCTGAACCCCAAATGGCACAAACACAAAGCCGTAATAAAACAAAAACATCTTTGGTTTTAAAATAAAAAAGGGGAGGAAAACTTCAGAAAACCCAACTCATCCTTTTGTGGTACCACCCTGCAAGGCACAGTGCGAAAGTAAGAACTCTGCAGCTCAGGTCAGTGAGCGTTGCATTAGAAAACTGTGATTTTGAAGGCAAACAGTCACAATCTTTGAGTATCTCTACACGACATGAAGGCAAATACAGAGTCACACGAAAAAATGCGAACACTCCTGGATGATAGCTTTTTTTGTAACAATCACAAACAGCCCCTAACTGACAATCGTCACGTCCGCCTATTGAACAATGTCACTTCAGTCGGTATTTGTCATAATCTGTAAAAATCCCTGTTCTATCCTTCAGTTCACTTTGACACACTATTTTTTGGGGGGATTTGGTTGTTTTTGGCTTACGCTTAATAGCCCAAAACTTCTGGTCCTATCCCATTTTTCGGCACATTTTCAACTGGATAAAGCTGATTGGTCGACAGGATTGTCACATGCTTGTTGAAAACAGAATGTGAAAGAAGAGAAAAGATGGCTATTTTTATGGAGATGGCGTGGCATAGTTAGGGACAATGGCAAGTTACTGTCATGTCGTCCTGTCAACACACCTCCCAAGGAATTGACCCTAGATGGTGAACAAAACTCAGCCGGAATTCCTCATAGAAATGGGGGTGGGATCAACGTTCCCTCTAAGGTGCACGCCTGGGCAATTGCGCACTGCTGATGCGTCCTCTGAGCACAGCAAATCTATGCCGCACACTAAATTAAAAAAAATCAGAACTATAAACATCCATCCCTTCCATTTGCTACCGCTTATTCCCTTTCGGGGTCGCGGGGAACTATAAACAAAATTAACATAATTTGTTCTATAGGATTTCGCAATATGGCTGTGAGTGACGACAAACGGCCCTAACAGCTACAATAATAATCCTCAACACAGTTCATTGCAGTCTTTCGCAATGCTTTAAAGAGGACATAATTTCCATCAATCACTTTTACGAACCAAAACGTTTTATTTTTGGTTGTGACCACAATAAAAACATGAGTAAAAAAACGTCTGTCGAGCAAAACTGGTCATTTTGTACCATAAATATAAACTTGGCCAAGACCAACTCTTTGGTGTATGTGGCTCTGATGCGTTCAGAGCCACACAAAAAGTCGGACTCCAACACTACACTAAGTGTAAATGCAAGGTCATTACACTATGACTCCTCAATCAGACGTGTGCTTACTCTACTGTCATTTATTATAAATGCTAGAGGGTGCCGGAATGGCACTGTTCTTAATGCCCCCTGAATCCTGTACTGGTAGCGTGCAAGCCTATTTGATTGTTACATTTGGCTGAGCAGTACACGTGTGATGTTGCAAGACATATTTGGTCAACAGCCACACAGGTCACACTGAGGGTGGCCGTAAAAAAACTAACATTGTTACTAATATGTGCAGACTGTGAACCCACACCAAACAAGAAAGACAAACACATTTCAGGAGAACATCCACACCGTAATACAACATAAACTCAACAGAACAAATTCCCAGAATCCCATGCAGCCCTGACTCTTCCGGGCTACAATACGCACACCCATGCTACCACCAACCCCCCATGCCCCCACTCTCCCTACTTGCATCTGATGAGGTTGTGTATATTGTAGCCCGGGAGAGTTTGGGCTGCAAGGTGTTCTGGGTATTTGTTCTCTTGTGTTTAAGTTGTGTTAGGGTGCGGATGTTCTCCCAAAATGTGTTTGTCATTCTTGTTTGGTGTGGGTTCAAAGTGTGGTGCACATTTGTAACGGTGTTAAACTCGTTTATACGGCCACCCTCAGTGTGACCTGTATGGCTGTTGAGTAAGTACATCTTGCAGTCACCAACGTTGTTCTGCACAAATCTCGCACAACAAGTCACTTTAGTTGTGTTATGTAGGCAATGACGAGTTGTAGAGCAGTAGTACTGTAATTGATGGTACGCTACGTGGCAAGTAAAATTTATCAAAAACATTCTAAAAAATAGCAGTCAGTCATAAAAACGTAATAAACATATACAGTATTTGTTGGATGACACTTCAACAAAATATGAACGCAAGTTCATGAATTGTGAAAAGAAATGCGAACAATGCAATATTCAGTGTTGACAACTAGATTTTTTGTGGACATGTTCCATAAATATTGATGTTAAAGATTTTTTTTTTGTGAAGAAATGTTAAGAATGAAGTTGATGGATCTCTTTTACAATCAGACGGATGAAAATTGTGACAAATTCGGAAAAATGGTTGCACCGGTAGATTGTTGGGCGGTGCACTGAAATTCAGGAGTCTCCTGAGAAAATCGTGAGGGTTGGATTTCCCTAGAGGTGAATTCATTAAAAAGTGCATGTTAGTTTTTTTTAAGAAATAGTTTCTTGCGGCCCAGCCTCAGCCAGTTTCTGCACCCAGTGGCCCGCAGGTAAATTGAGTTTGAGACCCCTGCTCTATCCCATGCTTAAATCTCATTGTGCAACATGAGAATATTTTAAGGAGAATTAAATGAAATGGGGTACAAATTCCTTCCAAAGTACAAACCCTGATTCCATATGAGTTGGGAAATTGTGTTAGATGTAAATATAAACGGAATACAATGATTTGCAAATCCTTTTCAACCCATATTCAATTGAATGCACTACAAATAAAAAATATTTGATGTTCAAACTTATAAACTTTGTTTTGTTTTTGCAAATAATAATTAACTTAGAATTTCATGGCTGCAACACGTGCCAGAGTAGTTGGGAAAGGGCATGTTCGCCAGTTTGTTGCATCACATTTTCTTTTAACAACACTCAATAAACGTTTGGGAACTGAGGAAACTAATTGTTGAAGCTTTGAAAGTGGAATTGTTTCCCATTTTAGTTTTATGTAGAGCTTTAGTCATTCAACAGTCCGCGGTCTTCGCTGTCGTATTTTACGCTTTATGATGCGCCTTATATTTTCGATGGGAGACATGTCTGGACTGCAGGCGGGCCAGGAAAGTACCCGTACACTTTTACTACGAAGCCACGCTGTTGTAACACGAGGCTTGGCATTGTTTTGCTGAAATAAGCAGGGGCGTCCATGATAACGTTGCTTGGATGACAACAGTTTCCAAATATAATTTGAAATGTCAGACCACAGAACACTTTTCCACTTTGCATCAGTCCATCTTAGATGAGCTCGGGCCCAGAGAAACCGGCAGAATTCCAGGTTGTTGTTGATAAATGGCTTTCGCTTTGCATTGTAAAGTTTTAACTTGCACTTACAAATGTAGCGACCAACTGTAGTTACTGACAGTGCTTTTATGAAGTGTTCCTGAGCCCATGTAGTGATATCCTTTACACACTGATGTCAGTTTTTGATGCAGTACCGCCTGAAGGAACAAAGGTCCATAATATCATAGCTGACGTGCATTGATTTCTCCAGATTCTCTGAACCTTTTGATGATTTTACGGATCGTAGATGGTAAAATCCCTAAATTCCTTGAATGCTGTTCTAAAACTGTTCGACAATTTGCTTGCAAATTGGTGACTCTCGCCCCATCCTTGTTTGTGAATTACTTAGCATTGCTTTTATACCCAATTATGGCACCCACCTGTTCCCAATTAGCCTGCACACCCGTGGGATGTTCCAAAAAAGTATTTGATGAGCATTCCTCAACTTTATCAGTATTTATTAGGGGTGTAATGGTACGTGTATTTGTATTGAACCATTTCAGTACGGGGGTTTCGGTTCCGCACGCGGGCGTACCGAACGAGTTTATAAGCAGAAGTCTTCACAAGCACTCTGCCTTCTGCCTCTGTCTCAGCAGCAAGCATTGTCCCGCCCACACAAACATCTGATTGGTTACATACAAAGCCAATCAGCAGTGTGTATTCAGAGCGATGTAAGAGCCAATCAGCAGTGCGTATTCAGAACGCATGTTGTCAATGCTTGAGCGTCGAGCAGATATGAGTTTAGCAGGGGAGCAGCAGACTCTCCCCAAATAATAATAACACTTCCAAGTCAACGACTTTCTAAACATCACTAGGAGCCCGTTGACCTTCTAGAAACTTAAACTGCAGCTCAGCTCACTCGCAGTCCTGGCTTTAGGTGAAGGCTAGTTAGCTTTTAGCGTAACGTTAGCTCATTTTGCTGTGTGCGTGTGTGTGCGTGTGTGTGTGTTAGGGGTAGCAAAGCCCTGTCTGTCTGTTATTGCATTGAACTCCATGGTGTACGGGGATGAATAGTCTTTCCTATTGCTGTTGTACTATTTTTTCTGCTATAGTTACATTAATCATTAGTAATGTAGCAGCCTAGTTTGAATAGCAGGGTCCATTGACAACAATATAACATTTACATAATAAAAGTCAACTACCGGCTTCCCAAATGCTGTAATAAATTAAGCATGATGAGTTGAGTTGAAGCTGTTTAATGTTGCACTTTTTATGTGTAGAAGAAAGGTTTTGTCATTGTATTTAATCAAAGCAACAACTTAAGGCAGTTTAATGTGGATTAACATGGGCAGAATTAGTATAGTGTTCCCAATGTTAAAAGGATAAAGCCTTTGTTTAAAAATTTGGTAAATAAATAACCCAAAAATTTATATTTGTTTGTTTTCTTACTGTACCGAAAATGAACCGAACCGTGAACTCTAAACCGAGGTACGTACTGAACCGAAATGTTTGTGTACCGTTACACCCCTAAAATATATATATATATATATATATATATATATATATATATATATATATATATATACACACACATACATACACACATATATATATATATATATACAAACATACAAATATATATATATTTATATATATACAAACATCCAAATAAATATATATATATGTATATATATATACGTATATATATATATATATATACATTCATATACATACATATATATATATATATACATACATACATACATACATACATATATATATACATATATATATATATATATACGTGTGTATATATATATATATATGTGTATATATATAGATATATATATATATATATATATAGCAGTGACGTGCGGTGAATTAAACACCAGGTGATGCATACATACTTTTTTTTACTTTTTACTTAAATTCATATGTGCAGCTCTAGTCATTGTTGATTTAGGTTGCACATTAGAGTTAAAGGTGGAAAAAAAGGGAGTTATTCACTTTCATAAAAATGTTATCATAATGATTTTATGATATGATAAATGGGTCCAAAAAACTATTTGATAAATTTGTTATTAAATACTTGCCATTTACTTTTAACAAAATAAATCAAGTATTGTGAGTGTATATTAACTTTCTGTATTTGTATCTGAAGCAGCAATAGTATCCTCCATGAAAACGTACTTTGTATGATCGCATTCATTTTGTGTTAAAGTCCAGTTTAGAGAAGTATTTAATCTTGGATACAGTATATAATCCCCCATATTGGCAGAAACATTCATTTAATTCAATTTAATTCCAAAAAATTTAACAATATTTTTGCATTTCTGACAAAAAATACCCACAAACGCTGGCTTACTCTAATAAAAATTCCATGTTTGTTATAAATACAGTTAAAAAAATAAATAAAAAAAATAAATTGCTGGCTGACCTGTGTTTGCTAGCTTGAGCACCCCCACTTCTCCCAGTGTGGCAAGTCAGAGTACTGCTGAGGCATTGAACTGCAAGTTGACAATATATCGGCCCCCACCTTGAGGCAGAGGTACTTGCTGCCTCAAGACTTGCCTTTTCTACATGGCAACAAGCATGCGCCCCTCGCACGCATGCCCAATACACACAATGTGTAGCCGTGGAGGCACCGCCTGTGTCTGCCTCACTTCTCATCTGCTGCATTGTTTTGATCAGGAAACATGGAATTTCCGTGATTTTGACCATGAAAATTATCAAAATATACAGGAACCACACCAAAATCACATAGAAAGCATAAACCAAAAGAGAAATATTAAAACTTATTTTATTTTATTACTTCGTTTGGGAACATATCATGGTTAAGCCATCTGGTGGCAGGTGAGGCACTGCCTCCCCTGACAGCATGTCACTGATATATACATATATATATATATATATATATATATATATATATATATATATATATATATATATATATATATATATATATATATATATATATATACATACATATATATACATATACATACATACATATATATATATATATATATATATATATATATATATATATATATATATATATATATATGTCTTGATTGGATCATCCAGAGAATAGTGCTCGATACCGTGGTAGAGCGCAATATGTAGGTGTGGGAAAAAAATCACAAGACTACTTCATCTCTACAGATCTGTTTCATGAGGGGTTCCCTCAATCATTATTGAGGGAACCCCTCATGAAACAGATCTGTAGAGATGAAGTAGTCTTGTGATTTTTTTCCCACACCTACATATATATATATATATATAGTAGGGCAAAAAGGTTTTAAGTCAGCCACCAATTGTGCCAGTTCTCCCACTTGAAATGATGACAGAGGTCCGTAATTTTCATCATAGGTACACTTCAACTGTGAGAGACAGAACGTGAAAAAAGAATCCAGGAATTCACATTGTAGGAATTTTAAAGAATTTATTTGTAAATTATGGTGGAAAACAAGTATTTGGTCAACCATTCAAAGCTCTCATTGATGGAAGGAGGTTTTGGCTCAAAATCTCACGATACATGGCCCCATTCCCTCTTTCCTTAACACGGATCAATCGACCTGTCCCCTTAGCAGAAAAACAGACCCAAAGCATGAGGTTTCCACCCCCATGCTTCACAGTAGGTATGGTGTTCTTGGGATGAAACTCAGTATTCTTCTTCCTCCAAACACGACGCGTTGAGTTTATACCAACAAGTTCTATTTTGGTTTCATCTGACCACATGACATTATCCCATGTGCTTTCTGGCAAAGTTTAGACAGGCCTGGAAATGCACTGCCTTAAGCAGGGGGACATATCTGGCACTGCAGGATTTGATTCCCTGTCGGCGTAGTGTGTTACTGATGGTAACCTTTGTTACTTTGGTCCCAGCTCTCTGCAGGTCATTCACAAGGTCCCCCCGTGTGCTTCTGGGATTTTTGCTCACCGTTCTCATGACCATTTTGACCCCACGGGATGAGATTTTGCGTGGAGCCCTACATCGAGGGAGATTATCAGTGGTCTTGTATGTCTTCCAATTTCTGATAATTGCTCCCACAGTTGATTGTTTCACACCAAACTGCTTGCCTATTGTAGATTCACTCCTCCCAGTCTGGTGCAGGTCTACAATTATTTTCCTGGTGTCCTTCGACAGCTCTTTGGTCTTGGCCATAGTGGAGTTTGGAGTCTGACTGTTTGAGGCTGTGGACAGGTGTTTTTTACAACAGATAACTAGTTCAAACAAGTGCCATTAATACAGGTAACAAGTGGAGGACAGAAGAGCTTCTTAAAGAAGAAGTTACAGGTCTGTGAGAACCAGATATCTTCCTTGTTTGAAGTGACCAAATACTTATTTTCCACCATAATATACCAATAATTACTTTAAAATTCCTACAATGTGAATTCCTGGATTTTTTGTTCACATTCTGTCTTTCACAGTTGAAGTGTACATATGATGAAAATTACAGACCTCTGTCCTCATTTTAAGTAGGAGAACTTGCACAATCGGTGGCTGACTAAATACTTTTTTGCCCCACTGTGTGTATATATATATATATATATATATATATATATATATATATATATATATATATATATATATATATATATAAATGTCTCTCTTTGTCAGGAGAAACAAGAAGTGGCGAAACAAGGTTGGTTGCACAAAGCAAGGGAGGATGTGATCACTGATCAGTGGGCGGGACACGCTAAACAGCCGATTAGGTAACAATATCAACTATCAGGTTTGGTTGCCCATCTTGTTGTGTCGCGGTTGAGTCTTTGCATGGAGCAAGAAGAGACTAAAGAAAAACGTTGCAGAGAGAAATAAAACAGGGAAAGTCACCTTGACAGTTGTATGGAGTTTTTTCCAAGCGAACCGTAGTCAGACCAAGGTGCTCGTGATCCATTATACCAAACCTGCAGAAAATAGTTCTTGCTAGGTTTCTCTATATTTACATTGTCAAATGTTGCACTATTTCGTTACATATTCCTTCCTTTTGAACCTACATTTTAAGTGCGTATTGTTAAGTGGTCCAATGTGATTTAAAAAATGTTGTTTACATCGATTGCTTGTGTGTTTTCTGTGGTTGTGTCAACATTCCCTTTCCTTTAACCTTGATAGCTTGTCTTAGAGGAAAGTTACATTTGAAATAAAAATGTTAAAAGTTAATGTATTTTTTTCCTGTTTCTTATTTTCAATAGGTCATAAAAAATAAAAATAAAAATAATAATTATCAATATCGCCCGATACAAAACATTTATATCGCAGTTTTCAGCCATATTGCCCAATCCTAGTATAAATAAATATTTATAAAAAAATTAGTAGGGGTGTAGCGGTATACAAAAATTTCGGTTCGGTATGTACCTCGGTTTAGAAGTCACGGTTCGGTTCATTTTCGGTAAAGTAAGAAAACAACAAAATGTAAATTTTTGGGTTATTTATTTACCAAATTTGTAAACAATGGCTTTATCCTTTTAACATTGGGAAGACTATAATAATTCTGCCCACGTTAATCATCATTCAACTGCCTCAAATTGTAGCTCAGATTAAATAAAATGACAAAACTTTTCTTCTATATATAAAAAGTGCAACATTAAACAGTTTCAGGTCAACTCATCATGCTTAATTTATCACAGCATTTGGGAAGCCTGTAGTTGATTTTTGTTATGTAAATGTTATATTTTTATCAACATGTGATAGCAGGGACCCTGCCATTCAAAGCTTTTCGGTCCGTAAAACACACACACATCGCAAAATGAGCTAACCTTACGCTAAAAGCTAATTTGCCTTCACCTCAAGCCAGAACTGCGAGCAAGCTGAGCTGCAGTTTAAGTTCTAGAAGGTCAACGGGCTCATAGTTATGTTTCTAGTAGTTGACTGGGAGGTTTTTTATCATCATTTGAGGAGAGTACGCTGCCTTATGCTCACCTGCTAAACACCTACCTGCTCGACGCTGAAGCATTTACTACATGCGCTCTGAATACACACTGCTGATTGGCTGTTACCGCTCTGAATACGCATTGCTTATTGGCTGTTACCGCTATATATGTAACTAATCAGATGGTTGTGTGGGTGGGACAATGCTGGATGCTGAGACAGAGGCAGAAGAAACAAAGCAGCTTGTTAAGACTTTAGCTTAGAAACTCGTTCGGTACACCCCCGTACCGATAAAACCCCGTACCCAAACGGTTCAATACAAATACACGTACCGTTACAAATTAGTCATCTTTGTTGTTCGTAAGCACATGCCTAAAAATGACTAAAGCTGAATTTAAAAGTAGATGGCTTTATCATAGTCGCTGAATATGGGCTCACTTTGTATTTCCATTAGTCGACTAATCGTTAAAATAGTCGATGACTAATCGACTATCAATATATTCTTTAGTTGCAGCCCTACTGTTAACAGACCTCCCACTAGGAAACAGCCTACTGGTAAGTGGTGAATCCTGGCTTCAACGACAGACACGAGCATTATGCCAGAGAAGGCTGAAGAAAATGTGCAAACAGATTTTATATATATATATATATATATATATATATACATATATATATATATATATATATATATATATATATATATATATATATACACATATATATATATATATGTACATACATATACACACATATATATACATATACATACATATACACATATATATATATATATATACATACATATACACATATATATATACATACATATACACACACATATATATACATACATATACACACACATATATATATATATATATATATATATATATATATACATACATATATATATATATATACATACATATACACACACACACACATATATATATATATATATATATATACATACATATACACACATATATACATACATATATATATACATACATATATATACATACATATATATATATATATATATATATGTGTGTGTGTGTGTGGAAGAGAATGGGTGAAATTGAATCAAGAGAAAAGTTCGGGAGCTCCAGTATGCACCATTGATTTCCTATTCTCTTGGAAACATTTAATGAGCTTAAATAGGAGCCCCGTTTGACACTGCCACAGGGAGTCACTGGGGCCTCCCAGTGAGAGGAAATCGTTGAGCGGCTGTGATGGCGAGCTAAGACGATGGGGTTGTAAAATGGAGGCAGGAAACCGGAAGGAAAGTGAAGGTTTTAATGCCAAATGTTGACACTTCTGTAGAGAGGAGAGACCGATGTTGGGCTCTGAGAATGGTGCTTGGTTCTTAATGAAGATGAGGAAAGTAAAGGATATTGCTTGCATATTGACTTGTGTGAAACTTATTGGCTTTATAGGCACTTAGAATCACAACAGGTGTCCACTGTGATTGACATCCGCTGCACTTCCCCAATAAGGGATTCTAAAGCTGCCCACTGCTTGGCGGCCTTCAACTCAACCCTTCGTGCACTCCCCCGGCAGCGGCAGGGCGGCATGGCGTAGTGGGTAGAGCGGCCGTGCAAGAAACCTGAGGGTTGCAGGTTCGCTTCACACCTATTGACATCCAAATCGCTGCCGTTGTGTCCTTGGGGAGGACACTTCACCCTTGCCCCCGGTGCCGCTCACACTGGTGAATGAATGATAGGTGGTGGTCGGAGGGGCTGTAGGCGCAAACTGTTAGCCACGCTTCCGTCAGTCTACCCCAGGGCAGCTGTGGCTACAGATGTAGCTTACCACCACCAGGTGTGAATGAATGATGGGTTCCCACTTCTCTGTGAGCGCTACATCTAACAATAGAAAAGCGCGATATAAATCTAAATGTAGCTGTCTGTCCGAATCGGGGATTTCAATGCTCCTGATGTTTTTTGAGCGTTAATGTTGTAGAAAATCATCGTAATAAAATAAACGGCTATAGGAGGGTGTTCCTCTAACTCAGGGGTAGGGAACCTAAGGCTCTAGAGCCAGATGTGGCTTTTTTGATGACTGCATCTGGCTCTCAGATAAATCTTAGCTGACATTGCTTAACACGATAAGTAATGAATAATTCCGCTGGTAATCACAGTATCAAAAAAAACGTTCAAAATACAAAACATTCTCATGCATTTTCATCCATCCATCCGGTTTCTACCGCACCTGTTCAAGAAGTCGGATTAATGTTAAGACGTATTTTATTTAATTTTGGTTAGCCTCAGAATAACAATGTTATTACAAAGAATAAGAGACTTATTATACTATAAAAATGTTGGTATTTCTTAAAAATTAATGCATATAGTTGAATTCAGTGTTTGAAAAAAAATAATTATATGGCTCTCACGGAAATACTTTTAAAAATATTTGGCTTGTATGGCTCTCTAAGCCAAAAAGGTTCCCGACCCCTTCTCTAACTCATGGGTCTGCAACCCACGCCTCCGCTCTGGCTCTCTTTGGTTTTGAAACAAAATGTCAATAAATAAATTTAAATTTTATTTAGTTTATTTCCATTAGTTTGTTTATTTTAACGTAACATTTATTTTGGAGAATCTAATGATCTCGAAATATAAAAATTAAACATTTTAATGTTTAGTAATCAAAATGTACGTCACACCCCCTATGCAGCATCTTTTGCTGCCAAGCAATTGTATTGTTTTTAACGGTCAGCAATGGACAGATCAAAGGGAAACATTTCTGATGAAAATAGAATATATTTTTAGGAATTTTGCCTATTGTTCAAAATCATTATAAAAGACATGATGACAAATGGATTCTTTTAATGCATTCTAAATATTAAACGTAAATAAAAGTCTGCTTACAGCACAGCCAATGGGAGCTCCATTATTCCACCCATAAAATCCTATAAATAACCATTAACAAAGCGGCAACAAAACTTTCACGACTTGAATAATAACAAGTATTAGTGATATTGTTATTATTAAATGAAGTTAAAGTTAAGTTAATGTTAAGTTAAGTTAAAGTACCAATGATTGTCACACACTATGCGTGGTGAAATTTGTCTTCTGCATTTGACCCATCCCTTTGATCACCCCCTTGGAAGTGAGGAGAGCAGTGGGCAGTAGCGGTGCCGCGCCCGGTAATCATTTATGGTGATTTAACCCCCAAGTCAAACCTTTGATGCTGAATGCCAAGCAGGGAGGACATTTTTTTATAGTCTTTGGTATGACTCGGCCGGAGTTTGAACTCCCAACCTACCGATCTCAGGGCGGACACTCTAACCACTGAGTAGGTTAGTAGAATTAGATATATACTTTCATCATGTATATTTTCAAGTTATTATAAATGTTACCACATTACATATATACTTGCATCATGTATATATTACATGTTATTACAAAAGTTACTACATGACATATATACTTACATCATGTATATAAAACCTAAAGGAGGTGTTTAGATGTTTTTCTAGGGGCTCTACAGGCAAAAACAAATGGCTCCTGTAGGCTGTAAGCAAACTTTTGATCGCATTTATTTAATATTAAGAATGCATAAATTTAAAAAATCCATCCGTCGCCATGTTTTTCATAATGATTGTGAACGATAGGTAAAATTCCCCCAAAAATTGCAGTCCCCTTTAATATGTGGGGAAAAGATAGCAAACAACAAAAAAATCAAATGTTGAAAGACATTTCCAAAACAAACAATACCCAGCTGGAGATGAGCAAAAAAGGGCATTTTTGGAACTGCTGCTGAAAGCTGATCAGAGCAAAAAAGAATTGGTGAGTCATTCTCTGTCTAGCATTTCATATATAGCATGAGTGAAATGAAACTATAGGTGGCGATAATGTCATTTTAGGGATCAGAGTTTGCGGTTCCAGGGTTTTATTTCATGGGAAAGAGGCTTGAATGGGTCTTTGTATGCGGAAGGTGGGCGACCCCTGCTCTTACTTAATGTTGATGTGTATGAAAACGTTACAAGCAAAGGGAACTGGAGAAAGATAAAAGTACTGAGACATACTACTTGAACGTTCTATATTATAGCTATTTTCACACATTTGTGTTGCCCCAAAAATGTGTATTTAAAGCCCATTGTCCTAAATTTACTGAGAACGCGCCATCAGTGTTAATTTTGCAGACTAAAAATGTTTTACATTTTCCCCTGACTAAAACAGCTCTTGTTTCGAATTTTGTTTTTGAAATGCTCTGCAATAACCTTCATAAAAGCGGTTTCAATACAACTTCAAAGCTGCGTTATCTTTTATACTTTATATTTTAGTCGACAAAATTTACCAAAGCTGGACTAAAACTAAATCAATTCAAAGGACTGAAAATGTGAAGACTCTTCTTCGGCATTGTAATGCCGGTGTGGTTTTCCCGTGGATGCGTCGAAGCAGAACACAGCATAGGTAAGATAAAGGGTATTTAATAACAAAAGTCTATGAACAAAAATACTGGTGTAAAGAGAAAAAGTAAACAAAAGACGCTAGCGTGAAAGCTAGGCTAAAACAAGGAAAACTAGAACTTGGTACGAGGACACAAAAGAGTAAACAAAACATTTAGCATGAAAGCTAGACAATAAAGTGGCTTGGCGTGAGAGCTAGCGAGAAAATACATACGAATGATGAGAGTCGTCACTGATGCGCGTGGGCAAATTAGGATCCGAGAATGAGTGAACAGAAAAGGTGAGCTTAAATAGGAGGGTGATAATTATTAGCAGGTGTGCGGGGCGAGACTAGCAGGTGGACTGATTTGTAACCATAGTGATGGATAAAAACAGGAAATAAACGGGTCAGACAGAGAATGAAAAAACAAACACGTGAAGATCTGAGCAGCAGATCGCAACAGTATTCCCCCCCAACAAAAGACAGATACCAGATGTCTTAAAAAACAAACAAAAACTTGAACCCCCTCCCCAAAACCAGAAAGTTCACAAACGAAGGGAGGGCGGAGGGAGGCCACGGTGGAGGGTCGCCAGATCGCATGTCCCCGAATCCACCGAGGACACATCATGTGGCGGCGGCGGGTGGAACGCTGCTGCCGAAAAAGTTTTGGCGGGCGACCTCGAAAAGGCCACATTAGTGGCCGCCTCGCAGGATGAGGTGCCCGGCGAGGCGGACGACCCGGGCACGGCCACATCCGTGGCCGACATGGAGGAGGGAGTATCTGGCGAGGAGGATGACCTCGCAGAGGCCACGCCCGTGGTCGACGTGGTGGACGACGCCTCAGCACCGAAATCCCAGCAGGCTTGGAAGCAGCAGACGAGGGTGCGGGGACTGCAGCCAAAGCAGGCCCGAGTGCAGCTGGCGAGGATGATGCGGGTGCTGCAGCCGAAGAAGGCGTCGGAGGCGGCCTGGGAGCCGCAGGAGTCGTCGGAGGCGGCCTGGGAGCCGCAGGAGTCGTCGGAGGCGGCCTGGGAGCCGCAGGAGTCGTCGGAGGCGGCCTGGGAGCCGCAGGAGTCGTCGGAGGCGGCCTGGGAGCCGCAGGAGTCGTCGGAGGCGGCCTGGGAGCCGCAGGAGTCGTCGGAGGCGGCCTGGGAGCCGCAGGAGTCGTCGGTGGTGCTGGTGTGGGCTCCAGCCCCGTCGTCGACGCTGGTGTGGGCTCCAGCCCCGTCGTCGACGCTGGTGTGGGCTCCAGCCCCGTCGTCGACGCTGGTGTGGGCTCCAGCCCCGTCGTCGACGCTGGTGTGGGCTCCAGCCCCGTCGTCGACGCTGGTGTGGGCTCCAGCCCCGTCGTCGACGCTGGTGTGGGCTCCAGCTCTGGAGCTGTTGCTGGAGTCGGCTCCAGCTCTGGAGCTGTTGCTGGAGTCGGCTCCAGCTTTGGAGCTGTTGCTGGAGTCGGCTCCAGCTTTGGAGCTGTTGCTGGAGTCGGCTCCAGCTTTGGAGCTGTTGCTGGAGTGAGATCCAGGTTAAAGTCTGTAATTGGTATGAGAACCAGTTCTGGGTCGGAGGCTGGTGTGAGAACCAGGCTAACATCAGTTTCTGGTGCGAGAACCAGACTAGAGTTCAAAACTGGTGTGAGAACCAGGCCCGAAAAAGCTGCTGGTGTGTGAACCAGGCGAGAGTCGAATTCTGGCGTGAAAACCAGGTTAGTGTCATGTGCTGGTGTGAGAACCAGACTGGGAGCAGGTGT
Organism: Nerophis ophidion; assembly: GCF_033978795.1. Classification (NCBI taxonomy): domain Eukaryota; kingdom Metazoa; phylum Chordata; class Actinopteri; order Syngnathiformes; family Syngnathidae; genus Nerophis; species Nerophis ophidion. The sequence continues at coordinate 5,890,282 of NC_084622.1, forward strand.
CGGCTTCAGCCGAGGAGCAGGTGTCGGCTTCAGCCGAGGAGCAGGTGTCGGCTTCAGCCGAGGAGCAGGTGTCGGCTTCAGCCGAGGAGCAGGTGTCGGCTGTGAGCAGGACTAGGACTATGATGAGTGATAAGACAAACACTAGGACTCGGGCAAGGACTTGAGAGAGGACCAGGACTTACAATCACACTAGTGCTTTGAGAAGGGCTTGGGCAACGACCAGGACTTACAGTCATACCAGGGCTTGGGCAAGAACTAGGACAAACGGTCAAACTAGGGCTTGGGCAAGGACTGGGACTAACAATCAAACTGGTGCTCGGGCAAGGACTAGGACAAAGACTAGGACTTACAGTAACACTGGGGCTCGGACAAGAACTTGGGTAAGGACTAGGGTTCGGACTAAGACCACGAGGGGAATCAGTACTAATATTACAAAGGCAAGAAACAAGACTCGGGACCGGACTCGAAACAGGACTCGGACTACGGATCAGTCTACGAGTGGAACTAGGACGACTACGAGAAAGACTAGGACTACAACTAGAATCAGAACGGAAACTCGGACCAGGACTTGGACTACGACTCAGTCTACAAGTCGGTCTACGAGTAGGACTAGAGCATGGGCTACGAAGAAGGCTGGGACTCGAACTCTGAGAGAGACTGTGACTAAAACTAGAACTAGGGCACAGACGGAACACAGGTGGAGGAGGTCTAAGAGGGCGTGACTTGACCGGGGAGAACACCGGTGGAGGAGGTCTAGGAGGCCGTAGTGGTATAACAGGGGTAAACACCGGTGGTGGAGGTCTAGGAGGCTTAGTAGTTTTAAGAAGAGGTAGCGTCTGCCCTACCTCCGCAACACAGCTATAGGCCGTAGCCCCCCCCTCCAGACGGGAATCCCAGACCCGTTCCCTGTGGTCAGGGACTGACCATAAGGGAGGGTGGTGGGAGGTTTGGAGGCAGGCAGACCCCTCCCCTCTATATTGTCCAGAGTGTCCCTTTGAAAAGGGAGAAAAAACCTTGGACTTGGGCAGAGAATGAGGTTTAAACGGTGGGTTAGAAGAAAAACTAGGTGACTGAGGTTGACTAGAATAATAAGAAAAAATATCCTGATACTTTTGTATCTTATTATTAATGTTATTGTCATTTGAAAATGGCTGAGAAAACGAATCTTCCCCAAAAAATTCCTTGTTGATGACGTCATCATCGGAAGACGGGTTTGCGTTACCGAGGGGCGTCGACGAAATGACGTCATCTGCGCGGGACACAAGTTGGGAATTTGCCCAGTCGGTAAAACTGTTAGCAAAGTGTGTTATTGGGTCCCCAAACAATGGTGTAGGGGTTTTGTGTGCTGACTGTAGGTTGCTGTGTTCGTGAGGAGGGAGACATGGAGTGGGCAAGTCACTGTCGCCCGACGAAGCCATACTTCGCGGCTTCCGCCTACGCGGACGAGCGCGAGCGCTGCGGGAGGGAAACTCACCGCTCCCGGAAGCATCGATCGGAACCAGTTTTCCCTCCAGGTCCCACATCATGCTTTCGTCTGGATTGCATCGGAGAGTTTCAGCCTCCATCGCTCGGAATACCCTCCATGTGCCTTCGTCGAAGGTCTCCTCGTGGTTGCCAGACGCGGAAAAACTTTTTAATGCTCGGATCCTACTGTGAAGACTCTTCTTCGGCATTGTAATGCCGGTGTGGTTTTCCCGTGGATGCGTCGAAGCAGAACACAGCATAGGTAAGATAAAGGGTATTTAATAACAAAAGTCTATGAACAAAAATACTGGTGTAAAGAGAAAAAGTAAACAAAAGACGCTAGCGTGAAAGCTAGGCTAAAACAAGGAAAACTAGAACTTGGTACGAGGACACAAAAGAGTAAACAAAACATTTAGCATGAAAGCTAGACAATAAAGTGGCTTGGCGTGAGAGCTAGCGAGAAAATACATACGAATGATGAGAGTCGTCACTGATGCGCGTGGGCAAATTAGGATCCGAGAATGAGTGAACAGAAAAGGTGAGCTTAAATAGGAGGGTGATAATTATTAGCAGGTGTGCGGGGCGAGACTAGCAGGTGGACTGATTTGTAACCATAGTGATGGATAAAAACAGGAAATAAACGGGTCAGACAGAGAATGAAAAAACAAACACGTGAAGATCTGAGCAGCAGATCGCAACAGAAAATAAAATACATTTTCATCCAAAGACTGACTAAAACTACATTAAAAACTGTTGACCCTAAGCCAAACATTTTTATTTACCAAAATCAACACTGCACATCATTTTGTATGCGTATGATGTGGCACAAATTTCTTCAGAAACACTCATATCTTAAATACAAAATGTCCTAGTATTGTTGTTGAAAGAAAAGTCCTATCGGTTATTAGATTGGAGGCATTTTTAGCTACTCTGTGGTTTACTAGAGGCTCACAAAAAAAATTATTTTGCCGAGCGACGCTTGTCTTGACAAACTTCTTTTATTTTTTTTCAAACTGATGTTTTATGCATAATTGCTGTTGGCAAATATTGAACGGTGGATATTTCTGGGGCCCTGCATGCGAGCGTCTAACGTTGTCAAACACACTTGGTGATTTAGAGCAGTGCAGCAACATTCCAGTGGTGTCTGGTTTTTGTATCAGGAGCCTCCAGACCGTGAGTTAACTTAGCAGTCTGGCTTTGTGCAACATTCAAGTGTCTAAGTAGATCAGGAAACCGGAAGCGACGACACACCTTGGGTAATCAAAAGTGTACAATCTGCTCTTTTGCTTCTCAATATATCGTTTAATTCAAATGCTAGTGTTTTTGTAATATTATTTTTTAATTTCTATGGCAGGTTTGCATACACTTTACACTTGGGACCAATTTGGTCCCATTGACTCCCTTTGTAATTACATCATTTGATATTCTGTAATCCTGATATATCCTACTTTATATGTATTATTTAAGACATACACAGTTCAGAAAAATAGCGCTGGCTGTTTTTCATGTCCACCGCTGGCACATATACAGTATACTAGGGCTGGGCGATATGGCCTTTTTTTAATATCTCATTATTATTAGGCCATATCGCGATACACAATATATATCTCGATATTTTGCCTTGGCCTTGAATTAACACTTGATACATATAATCACAACAGTAAGATGATTCTATGTGTCTACATTAAAACATTCTTGTTCATACTGCATTAATATAGGTTCATTTTAAACTTTCATGCAGAGAAGGAAATCACAACTAAGTCAATTGACCAAAACTGTATTTATTAAACAGTTACAAAGCAATGGCATAAACGTTCATGTTATTTCCAAAACAGAAAGTGCAAGATTGTCGGAGACATTTTAGATGTCAAATAAAAATGAGCTGCATAATAAGAAATCAAATAGTGTTCGTCCTTTGCTATGTGGTAGGTTACTACAGACGTTATTAAATTCTGTTGTTGACTATTTTTTTCATACGGTGTTTATCTGGAAATGTTTGCCTCGGCATTTTGATGGTGTGAGCGTGTGGCACCGCACAGAGATGTTGACATGCGGAGTTTCAAGAACTGTTCATTCTTTAGCAGGTGACTTTTCAAATGATGCTACATATTAGCAGTAATGCTACTTTTTGTAGCAACGTTGTTGGCCCACACTTGACAAATTACGGTTGTCTGTTTGACATATTCCCACTTGAAGCCAAACCACCACCAGACAATGGATCCCCTGCTCTTTTTCTTGGGCATTAATTATTCCTTCATTTGCACCTTCTGTCTCTCGTATCACCACTCGCACGGCTCTGCTAGCATCACAGCTCACGTTGCCCATGCTGCTACCTCTCTGCTCCGCAAGGGCATATGACGTTGTATGTGACGTATGACGTGACAGTATGTGACGTGTGTAAAAAGGTGCGCTTGTATGTGAGAAGGAGACAGGAAAGAGCTAGAATAGCCTGTAATGTAATGCCCGCAGCTAAAAGCAACTGCGTGAGAACGTATATCGAATATCACGATATAGTCTTTTTCTATATCGCATAGAGAAAAACCCGTGATATATCGTGTATCTCGATATATTGCCCAGCCCTACAGTATACTATACATATTTGTTTGATTAAACTTGCATTACTTCAAAATAAGGATCGAACGATATAAACATTACCATATCATCATTCATCATTTGTTTTTATTCCTTTCATGAAAATACACACACACACACACACACACACACATATATATATATATATAAAAACACACAAGCCACGTACAGTTCACACTTTCATTGTTTTTTTGTTTCTTTTACATTTCCATGATCAGAAAGGAGCAGATGGTAGAATTGTACTCTTATATTTATTTGCCCCCTTGTTTAACACAAATTATTTTCGATGACTTTACCACTGTTCCCTCCACCAACACCCAGACTGCAACATACCGTATTTCCTTGAATTTCAGACGGGGCGCTAATTAATTTAAAACCTCTTCTCACTGGGGCGGTATAGCTCGGTTGGTAGAGCAGCCGTGCCAGCAACTTGAGGGTTGCAGGTCGATTTCCGCTTCCGCCATCCTAGTCACTGCCGTTGTGTCCTTGGGCAAGACACTTTACCCACCTGCTCCCAGTGCCGCCCACACTGGTTTAAATGTAACTTAGTTATTGGGTTTCACTATGTAAAGCGCTTTGAGTCACTAGAGAAAAGCGCTATATAAATATAATTCACTTCACTTCACTTCACTCCTGCACTTACCAAAGGCATGCGGTAAACGTAAGCATGCGCTAATTATTTGAAAACCTCTTCTCACTCCGGCACTTACCAAAGGCATGCAGTAAAAATTTGAGTGTGATGTAAGGATACCATCATGAAAAGCAAATTTAATTAAAAAAACGTTATTATGGTTATTATTTTCAGCACCGAAGGCTTGGAATAACCTACAATCGAATATTCAGCTTAAAACCCCTGTTACAATAAATGAGTTTAAAGCTTCTGTGAAAAGATTGCAGTCTACCTTGTCTCTATGCACATGTGTCATTTGAGCAAGTTTTAATGTTGTAGATGTGATATTTTATGTGTTGTTTACATTTTTTAATGTAACCTTGCTGCTGCCCTCTTGGCCAGGTTTCCTTTGGACAAGAGATCTTTGATCTCAATGGGATTTTACCTGGTTAAATAAAGGCTAAATAAAAAATTAATGAAAAATGGTCTTACCTTTCCTCATAAATGAAATCCATGCCAGCTCCTTCTGATCAAAAGCATTGATAACTTGTTTATACAAGTCTTCCTTATCTTTCTTCAGTTTTAAAAGTCTCTCTGTCTCGATGGAGATCTTCCTTTATTACCTCCTGCCATAATTGAAAGTCCAGTTTAGAAAACTGCTATCGGACCGTTGCTATCAGTTAGCTCGGGTGCGGGCGACAACAGAATACTCCTCGGACAACTCCCCCTCCCGTTCTGCTCCGTGGGTGATCTCTTTATCCCACCGCTGCCAAAATGTATGTTTTTGTATAAATAATACACTGGGTATTTAGGACTGGAACATGCTTTATTTCAGCCCGGTTGTTTACATAGCCAGCAAAGGTCCGTCGTGCACCCACCGCGTCATATCCGTCCCAGCACAATCCCGTCACTTACTAAACTTCTTCTGCAGCCAAATAGTCGCAAGAAGGATCACTAGCGCCCTCTACCACCAGGAGGCGGTAGTCATTTAATGAATCATATTTCACAGACGCAGCTACGGTATTGTGACGGTCTCAAGCCGTCGTCTTGCGGGTTCCCAGGACCACCAAGGAAGGACATGGCTTGAGCAGTTTGACTTTGTTTATTTTTCAACAAAACCTCAGTCCCGGTCGCTCTACCGCTTCTCCTCTACGCTCGTTCGCCGCCATCTTGGGCAGGGCTACAGCGTGCCCTGCCTGTCTGTCGGACCGTCGGCTCCAGAGGGATATTAATAAAACATAGCTGCTTACAGTTCTTTTTAGAATACCAGTATTCAATAGCTTGGACCTTAAATCCTAATTAATAGCTCTTAATATTCTTCCCTTTATGCGATTACAAATTATTGAAATCAGCCTCCCCCATTTTGAAAATGATGACAGGGGAAGTGTCACTCGTGACGTCACAAATTTGACCCGGCGGTAACACTAGGCATGCGCTAATTATTTTGCGAAGCGAGTTTGACCCGGCAGTAATTCAAGGCAGGCGCATACTATATGCCCGGCGGCAATTCAAGGAAATACGGTACTTTTTAATTTTTGTTTAAGTATTTTTACAATGACACGTCCCATCAAAATCAAAAATCGGTTTGATACAATGCCAGTTGTCTTTTTTTGTAACTCTTTTTCAATTCAAAAATATTCATGCAACTTTTTAAGTCTTTCTTTGAAGAATTTCATGCTTTCACAACACCAACAGACAAGCACTTTTGTTGCAACTTTGTTCGCGCTCTTGGATGTTTAAAGACATATGGCCTTCTGTGTTTCTCATCTTCAGACGTGAACATAAATATCTTTTGTAAGTCCTTCAAAAGAACTTTATTTCTAGCTTTGAACATCACTAATAGAGTATGCAATTCTACAACATCTTTTAGTTTTAATAATCCGGTCCTATTGAACAGTGGACTCGTGTGGTCTCAAAACCCTACCTTAAAATAATACAAATTGCTCTTTTCTGTAAAAGAAATAGAGGCAGTATGTTGCTGTTTTTCATATAATATCTCAAAAAAATCTGAGGTTTGTTTATGTGAATTTGCCTTTAGAATACCAATATTATAATCTTGACAAAGTACAAGAGTTCTTTTTTTATTTAGACCACTAATCATTTCCTCTCATTTATCCATGAAGGTTTCCACTTTTGATCCTGGTTTTCTAAATACACATGCAACAACACTTTTTCTGTTTTGTTGTAATTCTATCTCAACAGCTACACACTCCAGTAAATTATTTATGGCCATTGTCATAAATTTAATCTGGTCTGCATTTTAGTTAATTTTAGTATATATAGAGAGGGCCCCCCCCCTCAAAGCCCTTTAAGTTCAGTTCAACCTCCTTGCCTTTCTTTATCCATGTTTCAGATAAAGCAATTAACTTAAATCTACCTTTAAGTGACTCCAAAAATGTTTTGCTTTTAAAAAAGTGTTTTGGTAGACTTCTAAAATTAAAATGATTCAAAGAAAACTTATTTTCTATGTTTACGTCATCAAGTTGTTCCTCAGTATTATACTGTCACAGTTGTTGTGACCAAAATGATCAAGGTTATGATTGTTATCACAAAACTATTAGATGTTCTCAATAAGTACTTATACACACAGCAAAATATTTCAACAAAGTTTGTTAAAAGTGCACAACTTTTTAAATGCTTATTTAAAAAAAAAAGATTCCATGGAAATCCATGTTTTCTATATTGACTAAGTAGAGCTAGGCGATATGGCCTTTTTTTAATATCTCGATATTTTTAGGCCATATCGCAATACACGATATATATCTCGATATTTTGCCTCAGCCTTGAATGAACACTTGATACATATAATCACAGCAGTATGATGATTCTATGTGTCTACATTAAAACATTCTTGTTCATACTGCATCATTTTAAACTTTCATGCAGAAAAGGAAATCACAACTAAGTCAATTGACAAAAACTGTATTTATTAAACAGTTATTAGCAGGTGACTTTTCAAATAATGCTACATATTAGCAGTAATGTTACTTTTGGTAGCAATGCTTGTGCCCCACACTTGACAAATTAAAGTTGTCTATTCGACATATTCCCGCTTGAAGCCGAACCACCGCCAGACGATGGACCTCCGTGCTGTTTTTCTTGGGAATGAATTCTTCCTTCATTTGTTACTATATTCGCACCTTCTTTCTCTCGTATTACCACTCGCACGGCTTCGCTAGCATCACAGCTAACATTACCCAGTCTGCTACCTCTCTGCTCCGCGAGGGCGTTTACCTATGTGACGCCTGACGTGACAGTATGTGACGTATGTAAAAAGGTGCGCTTACACTCTGTGAGAAGCAGACACAAGAAGGAGTGGGAAGAGCCAGTAATGCAATGGCCGCAGCTAAAAAAAAACTGCGTGAGAACGTATACTCTAATATCACGATATAATCATTTTTATATCGCACAGAGACAAACCCGCGATATATCGCGTATATCGTCCAGCCCTATGACTAAGTCAGTGCTAATAACCTTAAGCCAAAAATTCACCTTTGCATTTTGTGTTTTTTCATTGAAGAAAAAAAAATTATCCATTAGGGTAAAATTATTGAAAATATTATATATTCAGTATATACATATATTCATCCATCCATTTTCTACCGCTTATTCCCTTTTGGGGTCGCTGGCGCCTATCTCCGCTACAATCAGGCGGAAGGTACACCCTGGACAAGTTGCCACCTCATCGCTGGGCCGTATATACATATATATAATTTCAAATATCTAATTTTCTAATTATTGGATATTTGTTTTAATGCTTTTATGAGGAGCTCTGTTTTGGTACAGTAGGGTAAAAAGTGTAATTAACTTTCAATCAAACTGTTAAAGTAATATTTCAATGGTTGGATTACCATGTCACAAAATCATGTCAGTATCACACTGCACACAAACACATGCTAAATACGAGAAAGGGGAAAACTTAATAGTCGCATTTGGCGGATATTTATCTGGGAAAAGTGCTTCAGCTCTCAGTGGTAGCTTCAGGACCAGCATGTACACAACACAACAGTTCCTTGCTTCAAACATAGCCCGCGGAGAAGCGGTCATTACGGAAACAGAATGCCGCATTTGGTAATTGCTCCATGCTTTTTACACCCTCTGTGAAATTGCTTCTCCAAAATATATTCACCCGCACTTTAGCCATCGCTCCTTATCTGCCTCTCCTCTTGTCTCCCTGTTAAGAGAGCCGGTCATTTTGACAGGCTGACTGTCTCTCCTGATGCAATAACCACTGTCCATTTGTATCCGAGCATTAACGATACAAAGTCATCAGCCGGAGCAGGGAAGGCAGCATGGCCAACCACCAGCTGCTTTTATCACTCTGCGCTATAAGGGCTTGCCATTAGGCTACAATTAGAGCAGCGGACACTGGGGGCAAAGAAATGACCTCATGAAGACATATAGGCGGCAGACCGGATGAGAGGCATAAACAGATGTAATGCTGGGTGGAAGAAATAACCTTCAGAAAATGTGTGATGGTGAAAGTAATGACAATCATTAGGGGGAAAATGCCGCAGTTAAATGGCATTTATGGCGACCCATATTGGTTGTGGTAAAAATGCCCTGGGAGACATGTGGGGTCTTTCACGGAATGCAGGACCCTACGCACAAAGTATAGGAAGGAGAGCTCTGTACAGACTAGGGCTGTTTGGTATGCCAGCACTAATAAAATACTAATGAATTAAAAACTCTACGATACTGCCTCTAAAAAACACTGTTATTATTTTTGTTTTTTTACAGACATTACGCCGCACCGTCGTGACATTGAAGAAGCGCATGTTCGGCAAAGCACACGTACGGAATACTTACAAGCAGAAACGTCTAGATGTATGTGGCAGAACGGAAAAACAAACAAAAGCTATAAACACTGAAGCGCCGCTCTACCAGAAATGCTTTATTACATAGCTAGCTAGCAGCTAACATCCATCCGCAGCCTGCAGTGTTTTAGCTACTTCTATATCGCTAATCCTTGTCTCCATGGCGACAAATAAAGTATGTTTCCTACAAGTATAATCTCAGCAAAACAAGGAATAGCAAAACAAGTTTCACTGCACACCGTAGGAAGATACAATAGCTAAATGCGAACAGCAAGCTGGCGCTCCTCAATGTAAACAAATGCCAAGGGTGGATCTACACTTGACATCCACTGTAATGATACAAAGTACAAAGTAGTTGATACTACTGGGATTACATCAATATTTTTCTTTTGTCAGTTTTTGTATTGTATATCAAGTCTGAAAATACATCCCTGGGCACAGGAGAACTTTGATTATGACCAACGTATGATCCATGCAACTATTTGATATAAGATCGATATCTAAATTTGTGGTATCATCCAAAACTAATGTAAAGCATCCAGACAACATAAAAATAAGTCATTATTATATTTTAACAGAAGTGTAGATAGAACATGTTAAAACAGAAAATAACCAGATATTAACAGTAAACGAACAAGTAGATTAATAATAATTTTTTACAGTCTGTCCCTCATAATTTTGACAAAATATTAGAATGATGAAGGACAATATGTTACTAAATATGTCAGCAGAGTAATTATGAGCCTATGTTTGCTTACTTACGACTAAAAGACAAGTTGTCTAGTATGTTTACTATTTTATTTACGGACAACATTCCTCTTTGATTGCAATAAGAAATATATGTTTCATTTCTGTAAAATGGGGCCAATTATTATTTTATTTTTTTTGCGGATCCTTTTATTTTGAAAAGTATCAAATATATATTTTGGTACCGGTACCAAAATATTGGTATTGGGACAACACTGATACTGACAACTTTAAAGTGTTAAAATCATTAGATAAATGGTCAATGGACAATTATTTGCTAGAATGTTTTGCTTGATGACTGCCATATTTTCAACCAAACTTGCAGAAATGTTACACACGTGCGCTTGTCAGTCCCTTAAGGGTGTGCATCAAATGACCTAGCCAAACATTAGACACACATTTTGAGTGTCAACCTCACCATTCAAAATGATGCCAAACAAGGTTGTCTTTCAACTGAGTTACAGTCCCGCAGCCATTTTTCACAGCTCTTTTAATCTCGATTTGTAACAGGAATTCTCACATGGGGGGTGGAGGCTTGGCGATTTGGACACGGAACAGTCATGGGGATCTTTCAATGCTCTGCCCTATCTGGATTTTCAATTGCATCATATGTGGTCTTTCGCTGACACTAGTGACAACATACACTGTACATACTGTCCCTATAGATGCAAGCAGGGCCTCCCCTTAGAGCTCATAATACATGTGGAGTCCACCTACCCCGTGATAAATTCCTTTCTGGGACATATTTTGTGGAAGTTTCTGTAACCCGGACTGTTTTCTTAACATAACTAAATTTATGTTCTTTTCTTTATTTTTCTCAAGCTGCTGCACCATCCAAGTATCATATTTTGTGCAGCTTTCTGCTCACCAAAGATTGTTTACTCTCTGACTGTAACAATAAAAAATGAATACATTTTGCATGTAAACATTTTTTAACCGCGAGATCGCTGAAAGTGTGTTTTTCTTCATGTTTCTCAAGCTACTGCTAATTTTCGGGAGTATATTACTGGTCACGCCTAAAAGCTTATTTGCTCAGCATAGGAACTACTAAAGAGTGTTGAAAAAAAACTCACATCCCAATTGTGATTCTTAATTATCCAAATTCTAAATCAATTCCTAATTTTCCAAAATCAATTAAGAAAAAATTATATATACAAAACCCAAAACCAGTGAAGTTGGCACATTGTGTAAATCTCAAATAAAAACAGAATCAACGATTAGCAAATCCTTTTCAACTTATATTCAAGAGACTTAACGTTCAAACTTGTAAATTGTGTTATTTTTGCAAATATTATCTTATTTGGAATTTGATGCTTGCAACATGTTTCAAAAAAGCTGGCACAAGTGGAAAAAAAGACTGAGAAAGTTAGGGATTCTCATCAAACACTTATTTGGAACATCCCAAGGGTGAACAGACTAATTGGGAACAGGTGGGTGCCATGATTGGGTATAAAAGCAGCTTCCATGAAATGCTCAGTCAGTCAGAAACAAGGATGGGGCGAGGGTCACCACTTTGTGAACAAATGCCTGAGCAAATTGTCAAACAGTTTAAGAACAACATTTCTCAACGAGCTATTGCAAGGAATTTAGGTATTTCACCATCTATGGTCCAAAAACTTCAGGAAATCTGGAGAAATCACTGCACGTAAGTGGAATGGCTGAAAACCAACATTGAATGCCCTCAGGCGGTACTGCATCAAAAATCGACGTTAGTGTGTATAGGATATTACCACATGTGCTCAGGAACACTTCAGAAAACCATGGCCAGTAACTATAGTTTGTCGCTACATCTGTAAGTGCAAGTTAAAACTCTACTATGCAAAGCGAAAGCCATTTATCAACAACACCTAGAAGCGGCACTGGCTTCGCTGGGCCCGAGCTCATCTAAGATGAGCTCGGGCCCAGCGAAGATGAGAAGATGAGAAGATCATCTCTTCTTCCTCCAAACACGACGAGTTGAGTTTATACCAAAATGGATACATGGATGATACAGCAGAGGATTGGGAATATGTCATGTGGTCAGATGAAACCAAAATAGAACTTTTTGGTACAAACTCAACTTGTCGTGTTTGGAGGAAGAAGAATACTGAGTTGCATCCCAAGCTCACCATACCTACTGTGAAGCATGTAGGTATGGTGTTTTTTATTTTTTTTATTTTGTATCAATCCAATAAACCACTACACAGCAATACCATAACAATGCAATCCAATTCCAAAACCAAACCTGACCCAGCAACACTCAGAACTGCAATAAACAGAGCAATTGAGAGGAGACACAAACACGACACAGAACAAACCAAAAGTAGTGAAACAAAAATGAATATTATCAACAACAGTATCAATATTAGTTATAATTTCAGCATAGCAGTGATTAAAATCCCTCATTGACATTATCATTAGACATTTATAAAAATAAAAAAAAGAACAACAGTGTCACAGTGGCTTACACTTGCATCGCATCTCATAAGCTTGACAACACACCGTGTCCAATGTTTTCACAAACATAAAATAGTCATATTGTTGGTTCATTCAATAGTTAAAACAAATTTACATTATTGCAATCAGTTGATAAAACATTGTCCTTTACAATTATAAAAGCTTTTTTTTTTTTTTTAAATCTACTACTCTGCTAGCATGTCAGCAGACTGGGGTAGATCCTGCTGAAATCCTATGTACTGAATGAATACAGAATCGTTTTGGATCGGAAAAATATTGTTTTTGAATCGAGAATCAAATCGAAAAAAATCGATATATTATCGAATCGTGACCCCAAGAATAGATATTGAATCGAATCGTGGGACACCCAAAGATTCACAGCCCTTATATGTATACATATATATATATATATATATATCCACACACACACACACACACACACACACACACACACACACACACACACACACCTATACATATACTTTCCAACTGTGAGAACTAAGAAGGTATACACAGTTGCATGTTCTCCATTTTCTGGAGCCAAAAGGTTAACTACATTCCAGACTGGTTGCCAGGCACAAAATGTTGAGTGGGAATTGATCAACTATGTGAACCATTACACTACCAATAACACCACGTTTCATACATTTTGCCTGGTTCTCTGCTAGATGTGAGAATAATGCGGCTAACGTTACAATTGGTATGCAGGTGAAGGCTCGCTACACAGACACATTTCCTCCCTCTAGACTTTTTGGGGGAGAAAACAAAGAGAAACGCAAGTCCCTGCGGTTATTTACGACATACTGGCCGCGGGCAGACGCCGATAAGACTTTGGATCGGTGGAGGCTGACACGCTGCGATTATCTTCTTGCTGCTGCGATTGACAGTCCATCAGCACGAGATGGCTGAGTGGGTCCGGCGCTCGGCCGACTCAATTGTTTAGGTCGAGATGAGAATTCTATGATTCATTGACCAAAAAAAAAAAAAAGTGTCAAGAGCTTCCAATGTGTTGCTGTGCTCGGGAATTGTGATTTAGAATCAGTGCTACATTTTCAAGGACGAATCACTCTGACATGTGCTCTCTCACACATACACAGCTATGACTATCTCTAAGGGTGCAATCACACCAGCACAATAGTACCCTACTTGAGCCCACTCCACACATAAGTTCCAGCATGCTTGGCAAAAATGGCACAGGTTGGACGAGTCACAGCACAGTTCAGGGTTTCCCCTACGTGTAATGAATTGTGGCGCAGCGCCGCAGAAATATGAAAGCCGCCACACCTTAAAAATCGGAGTCGTTTACATGAAAACAAACTGAAGTAGGAATTGATATGATGCACTGAAAATTTGGCTAGCGCAAAACCCTCCAACCGTTAGCAAGACGCACGCAATTGTCGGGGGACCGAGAATCCGCCCGCGCGGCCGCATTGCCCATGCCTTAGCCCAGGGTGGGGCAGCAGCTCCTCCAACTCGCCTCGCTTTGCATTCCAGCCAGACCGACCCAGCCATTAGAGCCATTTCTTGTCCCAAAGTGACTTTCTTTACCCGGTTTGATCTTTACCGTTTACCTTGGAGGCCTGCTGGGAATATAGGTATATGGCACTGGTGATTTCTCTAAAACTACAAAGCTGCTTCCCCAAAAAGTGGCCAAATATGTAATTCTGTGTTTATATTTCAGTGACTAAATATGTGCGAGGATGCATTCAACTTTTGTTCAAAATCGGCTACTTTCGCAACGTTCTTCTCATTCAATCGGAGCATAGGGCGGGTTGTTCCACTGCAGTGAAACTAGACAATCGTTGGATAAATGCTTGACTTTATCCCGCCCACAAACCCATGAGCGTTAATAAAAATTAAAATGAATGACAGGTGGATGTGATCTTGGGTGGCTTCCACATGATTAGGGGTGTAACGGTACGTGTATTTGTATTGAACCGATTCGGTACGGGGGTTTCGGTTCGGTTCGGAGGTGTACCGAACGACACGGACACATTAAGTAGCGCACGTTTTGTAAACAATGCACACCGAGGCACTAGTGCTGCAACGGATCAACATTGATCCGTGATCCGTTCGGATCAATATCTTCGGTTCGGCACACACGTGATCTCGTGCGCAACCCGAGGGTCACTGGTTCAAATCCCACCTAGTACCAACCTCGTCACGTCCGTTGTGTCCTGCGCAAGACACTTCACCCTTGCTCCTGATGGGTGCTGGTTCGCGCTTTGCATGGCAGCTCCCTCCATCAGTGTGTGAATGTGTGTGTGAATGGGTAAATGTGGAAGTAGTGTCAAAGCGCTTTGAGTACCTTGAAGGTAGAAAAGCGCTATACAAGTACAACCCATTTATCTGTGATCTGATTTATGGAAAAAAAAAAAGTTGTTCGCACAGCGTGGTAATGGCAAGCGGAGTAACGGAGGAACTTGAACGCCCCGTGCCATTTAATCGGTGTGTTTATAGGTGTAGACTCCATTGTGCAAAACGAGGGTTTTAAACACATGCTGAAAGTGTTTCAGTCACATTACGACATCCCGTCGCGCACCAACTTCAGCGATAAGATTGTGCCAGATTTTTATGAGCAAGAGAAGAAAAATGTTGTGGACGAACTATCCCGAGCGACATCTGTTGCGCTCATGACAGAAGGGTGTGAGGTCCAGGGGAACTATGTGACCATAAGCGCTCATTTCATCACAGCAGAGTGGGAGATGAGAAGACACGCCCCCTCTACGAGAGTCACCTTGTGCAGGTACTGACACAAGCAGTGGAAGAAAGGAGAAATCCCTTTTTATGTGGCACGGTTTTCATTAATTATGCTAAAAAGAAGATATTATGCCTTGTGCACTTGAACTAGATTTTATATATTTTAATTTAATACTTTAAAAGTGTTACAAATCAAAACTTCTGTTTATTTGTCTTGTCTTTTTTTTTCTTTTTTTTTTTGCTGATCTGAAAAAAATGATCCAATCCATGAGTTTTTTGATCCGTTGCACCCCTACGAGGCACCATGAATTGATTTACGTGGACCCCGACTTAAAACAGGTTGAAATATTTATTGGGGTGTTAGCATTTAGTGGTCAATTGTACGGAATATGTACTGTACTGTGCAATCTACTAATAAAAGTTTCAATCAATCAAAAAAAACAACAACACACGGCATGCTAGCAACGACTGGGCTATGATAGACTGATTTTACCTCCTCTTTTCATCGGACATGTCCTCTTTTGCTGGGCTGTCCGGGTGGAGTTTCTTAAATGCCTCAAATGTCCGGCATTTTAAGTTAGGGTTGCGTGTATATTCAATGTACGATCAAGGTTAAGAAGGGGTTCCAAACAAGACAATTTGTGCACACAGCAGTATTCGTGAGGGAGGGAGAGACAGACAGACAGCGCGAAAGAGTTATGATAATCATGCATTTGTCGCCAGGCTCTGATTAAATTTTTTAATATCTATAGCAGGGGTGTCAAAAGTGTGCCCCGGAGGCCATTTGCGGCACACACCTAATGTTTTAAAGGCCCATGGCACATTCAAAAAATACTATTAAAATAAACAAAAACATAAACAAAAGTGAAATAAAAAAGCTTAAAGGCTAAATGTAATTTCGAAAAAGTTGCAACGTGGTCTAATTAACAAAGCTGTTTTTTTTCTTTCAAACTGTCATTGCTCAAAACATAATATTGAATCAAAATCAATGTTATTATGAATTACTGACCTATCCAAGTTTCCGCTTACTTCACATCAAAATATTTTTGGTGGAAGATTTAGCAAATTTGTTAAATAAATAATAAAAAAATTTATATTTTGTCTTTTTTTCTTACTGTACCGAAAATGAACCGAACCGTGACCTCTGAACCGAGGTACCTACCGAACCGAAATGTTTGTGTACCGTTACACCCCTACACATGATGATTGGATGATCCGTCTGAATCCCTTTTGGATTGACAGCAACATGAGCAAATCAGCCATCTTGAAACATATAAAATATTTTTCAAATTGTTGTTCCAGTTGATATGGAGAATTTCACACGTTTTTTTCCATCGTAAAAATCTAGCATCTTTATATCTTTTATCTGTATTTGGAAACTGTACTTATGTTTAGAGATTAGCTGATAATTAGCTCCCCCTACTTTAAAGACCTGGTATATGGTACATAGTGCAATAATAAAAATTTGAAAAATAGAGCAAAATGATATAAGAAAAAATATGTTAATACTCATTACTAATACTGTAACACAGATTTGTTTTTGAACGAAAGTACATTTTTTAAAGAAAATATAGGCATTATCAACTGTAGAGCACATTATATGATGACATCACATTGACCGCACCCATAGCCACAGGTTTACTGGCAAGCTAGAGGAAACCCTGCAATTGCACTTGTAGGAACCCATCCAAGTCACAAAATGACTGTAATGTGATCACTCCTCACACGTTCCTAAAGATAACTGAAACATTTTGTAAAACACATAAAATGCAATGGCTCAAAAAGTCAAAACCCATGGCACATGAAAGGCTTCATTTGACTCATGTTTTTGCTTTGCTAACTGCTACCTTGCACAAACTAAATAGTATACTATAATGTATGAATCAAAATTATCCAAAAATTCAAAGAAATCGCAGTAACACAGCAGATTATAAGTGATGGGGAAAGCACGCGGGCAAATGGCACCCATAAGGTATCCTACATTAAGACAGAAGGGAGAGCGTGGTGACGAGGCAGAAGAATAATCCAAGATTTGAAATGTAAAATATTTGATCATGTTCACAATGATGAATATTTTAGAAGATTTAAAGGTAACAAATATGTGATCACGGGATGGACACCAAATTCGATACAAGGGCTGGGCAATATATCGAGTTTGTAAGATGTATAGATATATTTTTGAACAAGATATGAATTGAGAAAATATCGTAATATTGATACGATTTTTTTCAAGTTATAATGATTGAATGTCGCTTTTTTGTCGTGTTCCTTGTACTCCCCTGCTCTTCACTCCTCTCATGGGGTACTAAACCTCTCCTTCCAAGACATGCTTGCGCGTATAAGAACATCCATGATTTGGTTGGTTGTTTACAACGATTGGTTAAAATTAAGGCAATACAGGCCAACCAGAGGCAAGATAGGGCAGGTCATGGAACCAGGAAGGAAAATCACAACAGAAATCCCAAATGACGGCCAGAGAGTTGGAAAAAAAGAAAGAGGGAATATTCAAGAGGGTGATTTACATAGTACAAAAACTAGTGGTAGACGGTATAGGGGTTTCTCTTCTTTAGATGTTTCTTTTAGCGATGTAGACAAAGTCCAGGAAACCCACAATGCATCTATTTGGCCACATTTGGAAAAATGTATGCGTCTGGATAAAACATTAATTTGCGTTGTTTGTATGTAAGTAAGCCCAAATGAAATGTTCACACGGTGCAAATTTCGCCAAAACTGTGAGGAAGATCATAGCTGCTAGAGATGCGCGGTTTGCGGTCTCATCCGCTAAGTCCACGGATAAACCGCGGGTCGGGCGGGTGACATGACGAAAAAATAGATTTTAAATCGAGTCGGACGGGTGGCGGTTGAACCGTTCGAAAATATTTAATATACATAGTTCAGGGATCGGCAACCTTTACCACTCAAAGAGCCATTTTGACCCGTGTCACAAAGTAAAAAAGACAATGGGAGCCACAAACCTTCTCGCGAATATCTGCTGCCGGTCACCCAGATAACAAGAATAAGGGCGTGCTATACAGCCATTGCCTTTGACGCCTTCTACAACATGAAGAATCTCCTTGCCAGTCCAGCAAAATGTTGTATGTGGTTTCCGCTGACACACGCAGACGACTGCAAGGCATACTGGGTGATACAGAGTACACTGATGGTTGTGTTATAAACATCTTTAACACTCTTACTAATATGCGCCACAATGTGAAGCCACATCAAACAAGAATGAAAAACACATTTCTGGAGAACATCCTCACAGTAACACAACATAAACGCAACACAACAAATACCCATAATCCTTTGCATCCATGACTATTCCTCACCATATTATACACCCCGCTAGCACCAAAAATTATAAAATGTTGGTTCGGGTGGATGGCGGGTGGATGACGACTTTAGTGATGCGGTTACGGATGATATAACTGCCTATCAGCGCATCTCTAATAGCCGCACAATTAAGCAAAATCACTTACTTGGCACTGACCAGAACCGTACATGTGTGACAGTCCATTACATCGCTGACTGGTAATTAATAAGAGCCTGCCTGCAAATGTATTTTCTATCTGAGTTTGAAAATGAATATCTTTACATGTATACTTTCACTAGAAAATATATCGAGATATATATCGAATATCGAGTTTAAGTAAAAATATATCGAAATATACTTTTTCGTTCATATCGCCGAGCCCTATTTGATACTATTCCGTCAGTATTACCGTCCATCCATCCATCCATTTTCTACCGCTTATTCCCTTTTGGGGTCGCGGGGGGCGCTGGCGCCTATCTCAGCTACAATCGGGCGGAAGGCGGGGTACACCCTGGTACCGATTCATGTAAAAATAAAACCTTTTTCAATACCTTTGTTGCACGTGGCGTCACATCTGCTTCCAGCTGAAACAATTGTGGGCAAGAAAAGGACTCGGTTGGACTGCCTCCCAGTATTGTTACAATTGTCAATGCCAACAAAGCAAATAGCGCGAACATGTAGTAAGGTTTCCCTTTTCAAAATGTTCCAGCCCAATGCTAATACACATTAGACCTTCCATAGAAAGATAAGCATTAGCCATCTCACTCGTTGATTTCTACACTTCCAAATTTGTTACTAAAACTACAACTAAATGGCACGTTACAATCGTTTAGCTGGTGTGTATACAACCCTTACACTAGAAACTCGTTTTAGAGCGCAACAAAAGGCTACATTCATCTTGATGGCAAAGACTACTCTTTCAGTAGCTTCATGCAAAGTATGCTATGCAAAACTTGCAACTGATAGTCAGAAAATATCAAACAACTGGACAGCACAGTTATCATTATCAGTTCAATGTTAAATGTAAAAAGATGGCATACTATTCTTAAACAAATGAACATTCATTAACACAAGAACACGCACAGAAGTACGCAAAATTGGTACCAAGGTGAATTGGTACTGTATCAGTTCAAATGGTACCCATTACTAAAGTAATCTCACTGCAGAAATACTACTCCCACTATAAATAATAATAATAATTGTAACAATAGTAATGACCCTATGCAACAAAGCTAAAGCTGTTTTATTTGATTTATTCTTTCATTTTATACATGTGGAAAGAGTTTATGTGAGCGCAGTGATAGTCCAGGCCTGCCTCTCGAGTCTCACCGTCTGCCTTCTTCTCGGCTCTTTCCCCTCACTTCACACTGCAAGTTGTAGACTTGAAACCAATTCCGTACCCCGGAATGAGCCGCCAGAGAGGAAGAGAGAGAGCGGAAAAGGAGCGCATTCTTCTTGCTGTGAGCCATCTGGAATTGGAGGAGGTAGATAAACAGTGACGTGAGCCGCATCCCATCTCCGTCCTTAACACGCGGCCCCGTCTTCAGTGCACCGCCACCACCGATCCTGTGGCGCGTGCCAAGCATTGTCAGGAATTGGGTCTTATCAATGGTTGGCCAGAAGCGAGAGGAAAACAAAAGAGGGGCAGGGAACACAAACGGGAGGGGCTCCAGCGACAATGGGAAACACGAATGAGATGATGGCTTCTAGCCACAACCATTCCATGTCATCTGCTCAGGTTTGCAACGGTCTTCAGGCCATGACGGCAGGAAAAAGTTTTTAAGATGATTTTAATGATTTTTCAAACTGTTTTATTATTAAAAATGAATTTACTCAGCTCGTGAGAGGGAAGGCAGGGTGCAGTGTTGCTGTGGGCCTTTAGAATGCAGCAAATACATAAAAAAACACAAGTGAATATGATGTAATTGCCATTATTTTATGTCATTGTCCAATAAAATCAGAACTTTTGCATGCATTATGTTCATTTCATCTACATTTTGCGCGACTTCGTAGGTCAACATTTGTTTGTTCACCATACCACAACTCGAAGTATGTCCCTTTTCAGTATGTTTTGAGGAAGAAAGATTGGTGATAACCACCACCTTTCACAATAGCAATAGGTATTGAAATAACCCACAAAGTCAATAAAAGATGGATCAGTAATACCACTGTCATAAATACTGTGATGTGTCCTTCGTATTGCAAGTTAGAGAATGGTAAATGGTAAATGGGTTGTACTTGTATAGCACTTTTCTACCCCTTTTTAGGGAGCCCAAAACGCTTTGCCAATATTTCCACATTCGCCCGTTCACACACACATTCAAGTACTGACGGAAGGAGCTGCCATGCAAGGGTGAAGTGTCTTGCCCAAAGACACAACGGACGTGACTAGGATGGTAGAAGGTAGGGGTCAAACCAATAACCCTCAGATTGCTGGCACAGCCACTCTACCAACTTTGCCACCACCTTTCACAATTACAATAGAAGTAGACCACGGATTAAATCACAATATCACAAAAGGATGTGTCATGATTCATGATGTGGCTCCTCTCGCCAGTCATGACCGATAACCACCACCTTTCACAATAGCAATAGATATTGAAATAACCCACAAAATAGGGCTGGGCGATATGGCCTTTTATTAATATCTCGATATTTTTAGGCCATGTCACGATACACGATATATATCTCAATATTTTGCCTTGGCCTTGAATGAACACTTGATGCATATAATCGCAGCAGTATGATGATTCTATGTATCTACATTACAACATTCTTGTTCATACTGCATTAATATATGCTTATTTTAAACTTTCATGCAGAGAGGGAAATCACAACTAAGTCAATTTACCATAACTGTATATTCATGTCATTTCCAAAACAGGAAGTGCAAGATTGTCTGAGACTTTTCAAAACAAGCTATGGGTGAACTTTTGTGCATGATGTCACTAAGATGACATATCAAAACACTAAATTAAAGTGCAATTTTTGTACAGAACGCCACTACAATGGTTTAAAACAAATAAAGTGCACTTTTGTGCATGATGTGACACAAGATATTTCAATAAGTGTCAAATAAAAATGAGCAGCA
This sequence comes from Nerophis ophidion, assembly GCF_033978795.1. Lineage (NCBI taxonomy): Eukaryota > Metazoa > Chordata > Actinopteri > Syngnathiformes > Syngnathidae > Nerophis > Nerophis ophidion. The sequence goes on from NC_084622.1 coordinate 5,912,052, forward strand.
AAAAAGGACATCAAATAGTGTATGTGCTTCGCTATGTGGTAGGTTCCTGCGGACGTTATCTCCTTCATTTGTTGACTATTTTTTTCATCCTGCGTTGCTCTAGAAATATTTGCTTCGGCATTTTGTTGGTGTGGCATCGAACGGAGATTTTGACATGCAGAGTTTCAAGCACTCTTCATTCTATAGCGGGTGACTTTTTGTAGCAACACTTTTGCCGCATAATTGTTCAACATCTTCCCGCTTGAAGCCAAACCACCACCAGGACCCTGTGCTGTTTTTCTTGTGAATTAATTCTTCCTTCATTTGTTACCAATTTCGCACCTTCTCTCTCTCGTATCACCACCCGCACCGCACAGTTAGCATCAAAGCTAATGGTACAATGTCGCTACCTGTCTACTCTGCGGGAGCGTGTGACGTTGCAAATGTGATGTATGCAAGAAGGTGCGCTTGTTTTAAGTCTCTGTGAGAAAGAGTGACAACAAAGAGTGAGAAGAGCCTGTAGTGTAATCCCTGCAGCTAAAAGCAACTGCGTGAGAACGTATACTTGAATATCACGATATAGTCATTTTCTATATCGCACAGAGACAAACCCACGCTATATCGAGTATATCGATATATCGCCTAGCCCTACCACAAAGTCAATAAAAGATGTGTCGGTAATACAACAGTCATAAATACTGTGATGTAGGGCTGGGCGATATGGCCTTTATATAATATCTCGATATTTTTAGGTCATATCGCAATACACGACTTATCTCGATATTTTGCCTTTGCCTTGAATGAACACTTGATACATATAATCACAGCAGTATAATGATTCTATATATCTACATTAAAACATTCTTGTTTAAACTGCATTAATATAAACTCATTTTAAACTTTCATGCAGAGAGGGAAATCACAACTAAGTCAATTGACCTAAACTGTATTTTATTAAAGAGTTATTAAGCAAGTGGCACAAACATTAATGTCATTTCAAAACAGAAATTGCAAGATTGTCAGAGACATTTTAAGACAAGCTATTGGTGCCCTTTTGTGCATAATGTCACGAAGATGACATATCAAAACACTAAATTAAAGTGCACTTTTTGTACAGAACTCCACTACAATAGTTAAAAACAAATAAAGTGCGCTTGTGCATGATGTCACACAAGACATTTCAATAAGTGTCACATAAAAATGACCTGCATATCAAATACCGTATGTCCTACGGTGTCGATGTGGAAATTGTCGCTTCGGCATTTTGTGGGTGTTACACCAAACGAAGATGTTGACGTGCAGTTTCAAGTACTCTTCATTCTCCAGCGGGTGACTTTTCAAATGATGCTAGAAATTAGCAGTGCTGCTACTTTTGATAGCAACGCTTCTGCCGTATAAATGTGCCAACATGTTTCTGCTTGAAGCCAAACCACCGCCAGACGATGGACCCCGTGCTGTTTTTTTGGGAATTAATTCTTCTTTCATTTGTTACCAGATCCGCACCTTCTCTCTCTCGTATTACCACTCGCAACACACCGTTAGCATCACAGCTAATGTTACCCATGCCGCTACCTCTCTGCTCGGGGAGGGCGTGTGACGTTGCATGCGTGATGTATGTTTGAAGGTGCGCTTGTTTTAAAGTCCTACTGAAACCCACGACTACCCATATATATAGTTTATATATCAATGATGAAATATTAACATTGCAACACATGCCAATACGGCCTTTTTAGTTTACTAAATTGCAATCTTACATTCCCCAGGAGTGTCTTCTTGAAAACGTTGCGTAATGATGCCGCGTACACGTGACGTCACGGACCGTTAGGAAATATGAGCGCTGCACACACACACAGCTAAAAGTCGTCTGCTTTAATCGCATAATTACACAGTATTTTGGAGATCTGTGTAGCTGAATCTTTTGCAATTTGTTCAATTAATATTACAGAAGTCAAAGTAGAAAGATGGAGTTGGGAAGCTTTAGCTTTTAGCCCCACAAACACAAGGTGATTCCTTGTTTTAAATTTCCGGAGGTGAAACTTTACTATGGATCAGAGCGCGGTCAAGCGAACATGGATCCCGACCGAATGTCAACCAGCAGGTTTCGGTGAGAAAATTGTGGTAAAAAGTCGTTTCTTACCGGACATCAGCTGAGCTTGCGCCGTCCATAAAGCTGCCATCGACTTCCCTGAGACACATACCTCTGACTATCAAGTGCTGTTAATCTCACTAAAACACTAGCAACACAATAGAAAGATAAGGGATTTCCCAGAATTATCCTAGTAAATGTGTCTAAAAACATCTGAATCCGTCCCAATGCAATCGCGTTTTTTTTAACTTGTTTTTTTTCGTTTTCTAGTCCGTCGCTATCAATGTCCTCAAACACGAATCTTTCATCCTCGCTCAAATTAATGGGGAAATTGTCGCTTTCTCGGTCCGAATAGCTCTTTTTGTTGGAGGCTCCCATTAAAAACAATGTGAATTTGTGAGGAGCCATCAACGGGTGACGTCATCGTCTGTGACTTCCGGTAAAGGCAGGGCTTTTCTGTTAGCAACCAAAAGTTGCGAACATGGATGTTCTCTACTAAATCCTTTCAGCAAAAAATATGGCAAAATCGCAAAAATATCAAGTATAACACATAGAATGGACCTGCTATCCCCGTTTAAATAAGAAAATCTAATTTCAGTAGGCCTTTAAGTCTTTGTGTGAAGGAGAGGCAAGAAAGAGGAAGGAAAGCATGCAGTTTAATGCCCACAGCTAAAAGCAACTGCGTGAGAACGTATACTCGAATATCACGATATAGTCATTTTCCATACCGCACTGAGACAAACCCCCGATATATCGAATGTATCGATATATCGCCCAGCCCTACTGTGATGTGTCACTCCTATCGCCAGTTATTGAAGACCACCACCTTTCACAATCCCAATAGAAGTAGACCATGGAATAAATCACAATATCAAAAAGGATGTGTCATGATTAATGATGTGGCTCCTTTCACCAGGCATTAACGATCTTCTTTCACAATAGCAATAGATATTGAAATATCAATCCATCCATCCATTTTCAACCGCTTGTCCCTCTCGGGCGGGAGGCACTGTCTGTCCCTCATTATTAATCCCAGTGCTTCTTCTAATGTTAATCACCACATTGCACAACAGAAATAGAGACCAACTTGAAACAATACAAAAAGTCAAAACGTATGTGTTATAACTAATGCTGTTTGCTCCTCTTGCCAGTTATCAATGATAACCACCAATTTACGCAATAAAATCAACTGCAAAATAATCCAGTCAGTGAAGTTGGAGCAATACAGCCTTGTCTCGCAAAGTAAAAAGCACAATAATCACCAATGTTAAAATACAGCTGCACTATGCGACTGAAACAAGAGTTTAGAACATTCAAAGCAAGATTCTACCATCCTATAAAATAAATACTGTTGTCATTTCCTCACAGCCTGGAAATTCTGCTGTCCATCATTGAGCACCATCATCGTCCTCTCCACAGTTGGGCTGCAACGATTAGTCACAATAAAATTTGTCGCCGACAATGAAATTTGTCAACAATAGTCGTGACGTCATCATTCGTATTTTTGCGGGCGGCTGTGGGTCACTTGCCAGAAACATTGCCAGTGCTAACATGTCAAGTGTGAGGATGTTTTCTCTTATTCTTGTTAAAAGCAAGAATACTCAACTCATTTTGCAAAGTGGACCTTTTTTTTTTTATGGCAGTGCATCTGTGATACACCAGCATTTAAAGAAATGATGTCCGGCATTTGGAGGGAGGATGTGGTTTCAACCTCGGTAAGAGTGATAGCTTTGAACCTTGCTAGCTAACTAACAAAAGTGAGACAAAGTTGTGGGAAAAATAACTTTGACTATAATTTTAGCCAAAGTCAGCCAGCTAAACTTTGTCTACAAAAATTCAAGTACCGTTTAAAGCAGCGTCAATTTGTAATGACGTAAAAAAGGCACTTTAAAAAACGCAAGGACGCACCAATGCAGAGGTATCATACCATTAAACATACAATCATACAATCTCTTAAATAGCCAACATTTTAAGACTGAATCAAATATATAATTCTACACATTGAGTGTATTAGAGTGCTAAAACTGCCAAGAGTTAATCAATATATCGATGTGCAGCTTTTTAAACACAAAAAAAATCCTTTTTTTTTTAGGAAGTTAGATTTTGTGTTTGATTTTTAGCACTTTGCCTTTCCTTACTTCTAAATGTAACACATTTTTAAAAATCATTTAAATTTGTGTAACACAGCGTTTCTCAAAGTGTGGGGCGCGCCCCACTGGTCGGGAATAGAGACATGACAGGTGGGGCGCGAGAAACGAGAGGAGATTCCACTTTAATTTTTATTTATTTATTTTTTTTATACTTAGATTTTTTTTTTACTAACTGTAAATCACTTTGTGATTCTGTCTGTGAAATCCGTTATATAAATTAATGTAAATTACTTATTTTTCCTGTAGGCTTTAAATTTCTAAGTAGGAGCAAAAGTTTGACAGACGCAACAGTAACTAATGAGGGCGGCGCTGAGTGGAACAAACTTTCGCGCGGATGGGTAGCAGGCTAATGTGTGGACCACAATTACACAAAATGGATAAATTGGCTTCATATAGAGTTGCATACAGAATTGCTCAATGCAAAAAAACACACACAATTGCTGAGCAGCTGATTTTCCCCGCTGCAATAGACATGGTGTCAGTCATGCTTGACGAGACAAGCGCAGCAAAATTAAAAGCTGTCCCACTGTCAAGCGACACAGTTGCGAGACGTATATGCGACATTGCAAGTGATCTTGAGGAACACCTCGTAGACCAGGGGGTCGGCAACTTGCGGCTCCAGAGCTGCATGCGGCTCTTGGATCACTCTGATGCGGCTCAGCTTGTCACGGCCAGCTCAGCTTGTCATCCTGCTTGTCAAACCTCGGGACACGCCCACGGCCGCGCGCGTCTCCGTCCTGCCGCAGCCGCCAGCTGCCGCAGGACGGAGACATGTGGGTGTCTAAGTTAAAGCGCCTGACAGCGGACCTTGAAGATGTTTCACGCCAGAAGGCCGTTCTTGCTAAGAATCACAAACGGTGTGATATCGAAAACCTCCCCAAACCAGACAAACTTGTGTTCGAAACTTGGAACGCTATCCCCGACTTTTATGTGAACATGAAAAAGTATGCACTTGGAGTCCTGTCGATCTTTGGATCCACATATGGATGTGAGCAGGTGTTCTCCAACATGAACTTCATTAAAGACAAACATGGCACACGCCTCACAGATGAGAGTTTACAATCCTGTGTGAAGATAAAGGTGACGTCATACAGCCCGAATGTGGAGACGCTGTGCTCTGCGGTTCAGGAGCAGAAATCTCATTGACCACGTATGATAAATATTTTAATTTCCTATAATTTTGCATATATTCACATTTTTTAATTGTTCAGTGAAATAGACATTTAACGGCATTTTTGGTTCTCTGCCGGTGAATAATTTAAGTTTGGCGTTTTTTTTTTTTCATTACTACAAGGAGGACTTAAATAGACATTAAGTATTTTACTTAACCTTCAACCCGACGTCTTTTTCGGAGTTAAAACGTTTTGTTGCATGCAGACATTTTGTTTCATTTTTTCTGCAGTCGTTCATTGATTTCATAAACGTAACCCATCATAGTTTGTTTATACATAGCACAAAGCAAAAAGAAAACTTTATATGCAGTGTTATTTCATTTTTATTTTTTTTTTAAATTTTATTTCATTTTGTAATTGTTTTGGCCTGTCCAGCTTCCCAGGCAAATCATATAGTTGATGTAGATGCCTATATCGGCTGTTCACATTTACTTTACAGAAGAGAAGTGTAGGATACTTCTCTTGTTGCCTTATTTAAATTTGACTTTACTAAATTTATTTATATTATCATTTGGTGCAGCCGGGCTGGAGCAGCAAGGGATAGAAAGAGAAAAAAAAGGAAGACAGAGGGGGAAATTGTGGGGATCAGAGGGGGATTAGACAGTGTTATTTCATTTTAAATTTCGAAAGAGTTTTGTGGCTCCCATTGTTTTTTTTAATTTGTGAAATGGGTCAAAATGGCTCTTTGAGTGGTAAAGGTTGCCGACGTTTTACAAGTGGACGAAGCTACTGACAGCAATAAAGACTGCCTGTTCATCGCGTACGTCCGCTTTGTGAATGGCAAGTCATTGTGCGAGGATTTACTGTTTTGGAAATACATAAAACATAGAGCCACTGCTGATGAGCTGTTCAAGATAATAGACAGTTTCCTCAAAGAACACAACCTTAAATGGGAAAACTGTGTGGGCTTTTGTTCTGATGGCGCACAGGCCATGGCAGGGTCAAGAAACGGGCAGCAGGCTCTAATAAAGAGGGTTGCGCCAAATGCGCATTGGACACACTGCGTCATTCACCGGGAACCACTCGCGTCAAGGCAGCTTAGCCACGAACTCAATGAGGTTTTACAGATGTTGTGAGCGCGGTAAATTTTATCAAAACACGAAAAAGTGGCACTTTTAATTTATTTATTATGGAACTTGATGCAAGTTATTTGATTTATTATTGAACTTGATGCAAGGTATTTGATTTTATTATTGGACTTGATGCAAGTTATAACACTTTTATTTGATTTATTATTGAACTTGATGCAAGTTACACTTTTGTTTTATTTATTATTGAACTTGATGCAAGTTATTTTATTTATTATTGAACTTGATGTTATTTTATGTTTTTGACTTTGAGTGTATACAACTTGATGTTACTTGATGTCCAATAAATTTGAAAATGTTAAGCTTGGCATTAGCGTTCTGATGGGGCGATGGGGGCAGGTGGGGCTTGAAAACTCCCCCTTATCCAAAGTGGGGGATGACAAAAAATGTTTGAGAACCACTGGTGTAACAGCTGAAGGAGCAGCACAGATACAGTATAAATAAATAATTTTGAGTTAATCGGTTATTCTTGTCGTTAGTAAGCACATGCCTAAAATAACTTAAGCTGCATTCAATGAAGTCAATCAGAAGCCATTAAGTATGTGTAAACTTTATTGTCTGTTTGGTCGACAAACCGTTAAGATAATCGTTGACTAGTGCTGATATATCGAGTTTGTTAGATATATCGATATATTTTTAAACAAGATATGAATTAAGAAAATATCGTAAAATCAATATAATCTATTCAACGTTAAAATGTCCAAAAGTATTTGTTGTGTTCCTTGTTATCGTGTGCTCCCCTTGCTCCTTCCTAGACGTACTTGCATGTACAAGAACATCCGTGATTGGTTGGTTGTTTGCTATGATGAGTCACGATTGGTTGAGATTAGGCCAATCAGAGGCAAGATAGGGTGGATCATCGAACCAGGAAGGGAAATCACAACAGACATCCCAAATGATGACGAAAGAGTCGTAGGAGAGAAGAGTGTTTTATATATCAAAAACTTGAGGAAGATGGAAGAGGGATTCTTCTTCTTTAGATTTTTCTTTTAGCGATGTAGACCACTTCCAGGAAACCGACAATGCGTCGACTTGGCCACATTTTGACAAATGTATGCAACTGGATAAAATATTCAGTTAAGTTGTTTACCATGTAAGCCCAAATCCAAACTGTTGTAGTCTAGATTTCACACGAGAAATGCTGCCAAAATGTTGTTTATTTTACGTAGAAAGAATATTTTTCTATTTTGTTTATTTTTATTTAATTCTGTGCTACTTAAACAGTTTATTTTCTGTGCTGTTAATACCCATCTTGACTAACTGGGTGAATACAAGTGCCACTGACTGTTTACAGTATAGTTGTCATTCACTTCAATTTCAGGGAATCTCGCTCAAAAATTAATATCTTTATATGTATACTTTCACCAGAAAATATATCGAGATATATATTGAATATCGAGTTTAAGTAAAAATATATTCTTTTTCGTCCATATCATCCAACCCTATCATTGACTAATCGACTATTAAAATAATCGTTAGTTGCTGCCCTACTCCACAGTCACCGTATAAGGACGCCATAGACGTGACCCACATTTTCCAGGCCTGCTTTTTGGACATCTCCCACCGTCATTGAAGGAAGAAGTATCCCGTCTGTCTCCTCAATCAGAATAATAAGTGCTCCTCCAGAGGCACTCCAAATGCATCTTCTTCCACCTCCTTTTTCCCAAAGTGCCTTCCACTCCATGCAGACTGCACTAGTTCCTATTAGGGCAAGAGTTTTCCCTTTTTTTGGTGACAGACACCCATATTTTCTTTTCTTTTCTCCACTTCCTCCCCGTCGTCCCTTCACGACTGTGGATGTTACCTGACAGGTCTCATTTGTCAAACCCCCCCATGTGTCTGTTAGCCTCGGCCACCTGATCCCTTCTTCCTGCTGTTGCCACGCTGCCAACAGAGCTGAGGAGGCTGAGATAAGTCAAAGGTGTGCGTGTGTGCGTGTGTGTGTGTGTGTGTGTGTGTGTGTGTGTGTGTGTGTGTGTGTGTGTGTGTGTGTGCAAGTGGAGAGTGGAGTCTGGAGACACGGACTAAATGGGGCAAATCCAAGGTGCACAGATGTGGAACTCCCATAGGATGGGTGCCAGACTCTCAGCATGTTCATGTCACACGTACTAAGGACTTTGTGTGTCTCACTTTACATTTAGCACAGGTTTGAGTGTTCTGTGGGCCACCTGAACCCTTTAAGAACATGCAGTCTTGATTAACCATGGCAAAAAAAAAAAATAATAATAATTAATTTTGAAAATTATTTTAAATGGACTGTGATATTCTCTTGTTTAATGTTCTGAGCTCACATTTATAATAATGTTGCCTTAAGGAGGTCGTAACAGAATAAGTGTAACTAAACTGAACTAAGCACTAGTTAATATAGTAGAGTTGGGAATCTTTGGCCACCTCACCCTTCCGTTACGATTCAGGAGCTACCATTCGATTAAAAATCGAATATTGATGTATCTTTAATTTATGTATATTGATGCATTTTAACATTTATTTTGGTTTCACAGAGCATTTTAAATAAGAAGTTCCCATAATATTTATTATCGCGCACCGGATTAAAAGGCGCACTGCCAATGAGCGGGCTACATAGGTTAGTCGAACTAAAAACATTCTGTAAGATTTTTGAGCACCATGTGTAATGTTCTATATTCTCAATGGAACATTTAAAGTTTTGGTGTTGTTTACGGGCATCATTTCGCAGTTTACATGTATCTTATGTGTGACTGCCATCTACTGGTCATACTTGTCAATACACCACGTACCAAATTAAATAGCTTTGAGGTCGGTCAGCACAACCAGAATTATGGCGTACATGAGGCGCACCGGGTTATTAGGCGTACTGTCAATTTCTGAGAAAATTAGATGATTTTAAGTGTGCCTTAAAGTCCAAAAAATACGGTACATTTATGGAAATGTGTGCAAAACTAGAACATGAGAGCCCTAAAATAAAAGGAGCTGGTCAGATCTTTCAGCCAAAATTTAGTCTGCATGAATCAATTTTTGATGTTTACTAATTGATTTTATAATCGTTCATCAGAATTGTGATGCATCTAAAAATTATTTACCTCACCTGTATGAAGTAATGCTCTCCATTTTGCCTCTATGGCATCCCATTCCTACAGTATATTTTCTGTGTGTCACATTGTTCCTAAAATAAAAAATGACAACCAGTTGTATTCTTAATTTAAGGAAAATATTCTTATTCTGCTGATGAAGAATAATTAAAATTAAGTTTTCAGATTGTTATTAGCAGAAAAAACAAATTTTTAGCAAAAATATCTTCATAACAATTGGCGAGATCTTTTTTATGTAAAATTAGCAAGATAGTTTTTCTTTTTAGGAAAAGAGTAAGAAACTGTTGCATAAAATGAGACTTTATTTAACTTTCTTTTTGCTGTGTAGTTCCTAAAAAGGGGATCCATTATGATTAGACTATGAAAACGGGACCCATTACCTCCTGGCAGTCAGCATCAGGGGTTGGAATTGGGGGTTAAATCACCAAAAATGATTCCCAGGCGCAGCCACCGCTGCTTGCCACTGCTCCCCTCACCTCTCAGGACGTGATGGGTCAAATGCAGGGAATAATTTCAACACATCTAGTGTGCATGTGACAATTATGGATACGTTAACTTTTTTGTCTACATTTAAAACACTTCCTTGTGGTCTACATGTAATGGTGGTGCTTTGGTCAAAATGTTGCATAGATTATGTTTTACAGACAAACTTAAAGCCGCATTATTGCGGTCTCTTTTGGATGCGCCATTTTGTGGGCGGTCTTATTTACCGTATTTGCCTCCACTTTGAATGCGCCTTCTAGGGTTGTCCCGATCCGATATTTGCCCAAAAATGCGTATCGGCAAGGCATGGGAAAATGTCGATCCAGATCCAGTTTTTAAAAAAACTCCGGTTTTCCAACACACTGATTTAAATAATACATTCCAGTCTTCTGCTGCTCCCTTAACTACGTTCCGCATTTTCCAGAACACCTTCAAAACATCCACAGGTCTGTGTTCTAACCGTTCAGACGGCCGTGTTAATTAAAAGTTACGGTAAAAATGTCAGCTGTGTGAGATTATTTTATCCTACAAAACGAAAAAGATGAAGAGGTGGAGTGCAAAACATGCCACAATAAAGTCAAGCGTGGTGGTAAAGTTGTAAGACATTTTAATGACTCTTGCGAGTGAGAGGCTTTTTACCACTCATCATAGATGAACACAGGAGCAGGCTGACACCTGAGCATCTTTAAGTGCTCGTCTTTGTTAGAAAGAATCTCCCCATTATGCTTGGACTTCAATTGTTTGCCCCCCCTGACTGGGGAAAACAAGTGAAGGGAGTGTGTAAATATATATATATTTTTTTTTAAGTTTACACTTGTGAAAGAGCAAGTATTGATGCAAAGTTATAGACATTTTATCCCACTCAGGTTGTTTGTGTGTTTTGCTTTTTTAAATAATGTTAACAGCATTATTTGCACTTTATACTGTTCACTTTTTACTGTTTAATGATGCCATTTCTGTTTGTCGTGTATAATTTTTGATATTTTGTGTTTATCCTTGAATACCAACTATTGTGTATTATTCAAACTCACCTAATTCAGCTGGCTAGTTGTTATCAAGAGTACTAAAATCCTTTTCAGCATGAATCTGACAACTAAGTAGGCTAAATAACTTTAAACTTTAATACATGCTCGAATAGGCCAGTATTGGTATCGGATCGGAAGTGCAAAAACAATATTGTTATCTGATCGGAAGTGCAAAAACAATATCGTTATCTGATCGGAAGTGCAAAAACCTGGATCGGGACATCCCTAGCGCCTTCTTTCCGTTATCCATGGTATAACTTTTAGCGCTTCCATATGAAGTCTACTGGCAGATAGAACTATATGCTAATCTGTATTAGAAATGGCAACAAAGGAGGATGCATGTGCATGTACGAGCTCGCCTGCCCCACAAAGAGGATAGAGAAAAATAAGGAACTTATTGACTATAGTGTCACACTGCAAAGGCCTACAGTATGTGGAATTATACACTGATCTTACATGTGGGGAAAACGTCACAAATGGGGCAAATTTCAAACGGCTCGTTTGGAGGAAGTACAAAGGAGGGCAAGATTATTTTATAGATATCTCCGAAAATGCAGATTACAAGTACACAAAAAACAATTATTAATAGGTAAAAAAAAGTTGCAGGTTTTGCATAATAGGACTCTTTTAAGACATTCCACATGACTGTTTATAATGAACAATGTTGTTTGTGTAAGCTAACTCTTCAACCGCTGTATACACGAGTGAACATTTGCACATGCACCCCTTCTGCATTATTACTTCTCTGACAAATAGTAACCCCAGAAGTTGAACTGACTTGAAAGTTCTTGCACAGAGGTCAATGCATGCTGCAAGACACCCTCTGTAACTTCAGGGTGTTTCACACCACAAGGTTTGGTACACACCTTTAGGGAGTACAACTTGAAAAAGATTGTTTAAAAAACATGAAGCAAAATGTCTTTGTGTGGGATCGGATGTGATTTAACTAATTGTCCGTAAATCATTCACCATTTGTCCCATGACGGTGGGACTCTGAGGACATCTGTCCACATTGCAAATGTGTCTGCATGTGAGCAGTTGTATCGATTGTTGGAACTTTTTTTACTCTCTCGATTAATCCTGGTATGGATTAGGCAGGAAGAACGTTGATTTAGTGCAACAAACCAGTCTTTGGGATTCAATCGACATTGAATGAATAATAATTATCGGATTGGTACGATACTTTCACCCGCTGTATGACGAAGGATAAATCATTGAAAAATAGTATATGATAATTTACTCCCTTCGAACTATTCTATTAAGCCTGGGCCTAATACAAATTTTGCTCAACAATATATTGACCTACTAATTATTGCCGATAAACAATATTATTGCCATTATTTTTGGGAGACCAAAAGACAGTACATAATAACAATGCAAGTATACCATTTCAAATGCAATCAACTTGTATCTCTCGTGTATTTTTTTTTTTTTTTACATTGTAATTGAAAGGTCCATCCATCCATTTTCTAATGCTTATTCCCTTTTTGGGGTCGCGGGGGGCGCTGGCGCCTATCTCAGCTACAATCGGGCGGAAGGCGGGGTACACCCTGGACAAGTCGCCCCCTCATCGCAGGGCCAACACAGGTAAACTTTAAAATTACCAAGGTAAGTAAAACAAATAACATAAATATAAACTATGTTCTGACTAAGCAAAATTCTGCACTTGGATAAAAATCCCAAGTAAAAAATTTAAATCAGGTTCTGTCTTTGTTAAGTAGGGTTTGGGGGACCCTCAAATATACACAACCTACACCTAAACAAAATAAAGTAATGTTTCCCAAAATGATAGCGGCCATTATTTTTATCGTGGAACTGCTGAATGTGCTCAAAAAGTACTTATATAATAGGGCTGCAACAACTAATCGATTAAAATTGATTATAAAAATAGTTGGCGATTAATTTAGTCATCGATTTGTTGGATGTATGCAATGCATGTATATCTCCAAGGTACGGAAAACAGTCGAAAAAACGGAAAATAACAGAGCTGATTTGACTCGATGTTTGTAATGTGTTTGAGAAAATGGCGGATTGACTACCTAGGTGACGTCACGTTTAATTCGCCAAAATTCACCCATTTAGAGTTCGGAAATCGGTTAAAAAAATGTATGGTCCTTTTTCTGCAACATCAAGGTATATATTGACGCTTACATAGGTCTGGTGATAATGTTCCCCTTTAAATATTGTACTACTTTCATAAGAGCCATAATATTTTATTTGTGTGTTTGAATATGTTTATAGGCGCCAGCGCCCCCCGCGACCCCGAAAGGGAATAAGCGGTAGAAAATGGATGGATGGATGGATTTTTCCATTTTAAATTGTTAAGGGTGATCAGTTGTTTAAATTCCGGTTTGTGTGACGTCATGTGAGTTCACTTCCTGTTAAAGGGACGTCTATCTGCTTCAACTCGAAGCTGTCAAATTTTTATTGATAACTTTGTGCATGTTCAATGTAGCTCAGTTATTTGGACAGTAATATGGTTCTACAAGTTTGGATTGGGAAATTAAGTTTTGTAATTGGGAAAGACATTAATGTCTGTTGTTTAAATGTTAGCATTTAAGCTAGTTAAAGAGCTAGCGTAATTCTGTTCATATCAAAGTACTGTTAAGTGCGGTTTTTTGACCATTTTAATGTGATACGTTGATACTGTCGGGAGTTTTACAGCGGTTGTCTTTACCGACGTTTATTCGTATTTCAAATGCCCGCAGCGGCAGAAACCGATGGAAAAGAGTGATCGCCCTTCCAGACAGTCCCGCTTGCTGAACATGCACATTAAAAAAAAACACAAACTTCCATATCGCTTGGCTGCCCAAAGAGTCAAAGACACATAATGCAGGACAAGATGATTCACCCCCTTCTTTTCATTCCGCTTTAGCACAAACGCATGCAGCTGCTGAAACCGATGAAAATCGTGAATGCTCTTGAAGCATGCACCTTGCAATTTATCAACGCTGGAAAACTTACAAACTTAATTTTCATTTATTGTCCAACTGACTTATCAAATATCGGCCCAGGACTACTGTCTATTAGCAAAAAACAAACAGGATACGTTCAGCACTGCACCAGATGTTGTGCAGTCTCATGTGCAGTCAGGTGGGGCCACTGTTTTACCAGGGCCAGCTTTTTTGATATTACTTTATTTAAAAAGTAAAACATTTAATTATAAGCAATGCTACAAAGTTTGTGCTATTATTTTATGGTGGCAGATGGTCCTGAGTTACATCAAATCGGGTAAGTACTCAGGTGTAATGATAAACTGCGGTAAAATTCCAGACGTTTATTAATACCGTTTTTATTAATGCATTTTAGGCAACACTGCTTCCTTCCTCCCCACAGCTGTGCTGGCGCATGCGCCATTGCGTTGTTCGGCTTAAAATAACATGGCGGGACACAACTATACGGACTTTGCTACGGAGATTTCCCCTCGGGATAAAGAGAGCGGAGCGCTTGGTCTAGCTTTCTTTTCCCTCGCTTCATTTCCGTGGAGCCTCGGCCGTGCGTTTAAAGGGGAACATTATCACCAGACCTATGTAAGCGTCAATATATACCTTGATGTTTCAGAAAATGGACCATATTTTTTTAACTGATTTCCGAACTCTAAATGGGTGAATTTTGGCGAATAACACGCCTTTCTATTATTCGCTCTCGGGGCGACCGGTAGTCAATCTGCCATTTTCTCAAACACATTGCAAACATCGAGTCAAATCAGCTCTGTTATTTTCAGTTTTTTCAACTGTTTTCCGATACCTTGGAGACATCATGCCTCGTTGGTGTGTTGTCGGAGGGTGTAACAACACGATCAGGGACGGATTCACGTTGACTTACGTGGAGTGTGCATCGATTAGCACGGCATGTAATCGATGCTAACATGCTATTTAGGCTAGCTGTATATACATATTGCATCGTTATGCCTCATTTGTAGCTATATTTGCATCTAGCCTTTCCCTCCACCCACATTTAATGCCAAACAAACACTTACCAATCGACGGATTCAAGTTGCACCATGCAGTGTCAAAAGATCCGAAAGTCCCTCATCTGCATATTTTACCGGCGATGCCACGACAGACATGGCACAGAGATGTATAGATACCCTGTGACACTCAAAGCAGATGCATTTTCAACGATAAAGTCAACGAAATCACAAAGGTGAGTTTTGTTGATGTTATTGACGTATGTGCTAATCAGACATATTTGGTCGCGGCATGACTGCCAGCTAATCGATGCTAAAATGGTATTTAGGCTAGCTGTATGTATATTTGTCGCTATATTTGCATCCAGCCTTTCACTCCACTCACATTTAATGCCAAACCAACACTTACCAATCGACGGATTTAAGTTGCTCCTGCACATTTTACCGGCGATGCTACGACAGACATGGCACAGAGATGTATGGATCCCTTGCGACACTTAATCGTTGGTTAGAAGGTGATCGCCGAATAGCTTCAATAGCTATTCGCTCAATAGATTCAGTTTCTTCTTCAATTTCGTTTTTGCTATCTGCCTCCAAACTCCAAACATCCGGTCCAATACATGTGTAATCTGCTGAATCGTTTAAGCCGCTGAAATCCCAGTCTGAATCCGAACTAATGTCGCTATATCTTGCTGTGCTATCCGCCATATTGGCATCACTGAATGACGTCACAGGAAAATGGACGATGGATTTAAAGATAGCGAAAATCAGGCACTTTAAAGCCTTTTCTTGAGATATTCCATGATGGGTAAAATTTTTTTTTAAAAACTTCGAAAAATAAAATAAGCCACTGGGAACAGATTTTTATTGGTTTTAACCCTTCTGAAATTGTGATAATGTTCCCCTTTAAGAGCGCACAGCTGTTAGATGGCGACAGGTGAGGACAATATTGGAGACATACGCACTTGTCCCTACACTAAAAGTATACAGCGAAAGAGAAAATTATTTGATGTTGCTTTTATTTTCTCAATACAGTGTCCATCAGCTGCTGTGACAGAGAGTTAATGATGTGAGGAAACATGGAGCAGGCGATGTGTCGTGAACATTGTCACAACTTGTTTATAAAGTCATTAGTTTGTTTACTGGGATGTTTATTTAAATGCAAACTGTATCAGTGTTCAAATAACATTAATACTAGATATAATATTTTGTCATCTCATGGAAACGGAACTCAGGCTGTGAGGATTGTGTATTCGATGCGGGAGGTGTCACCTCTGTTTATTTTTGTTGGCCAACAAAACTATGAAAATTATTTTTATCTACATGGACAAAAAGTGCGGTTACGTTTTATGGCCCCTTGCAAAATTCTTACATTTGTTTTTATTTTTTTATCTCTTATGTTCATTAAGTGCTATCTTGCACAATTTTTACATTCATTTCATTTATTTTATTTTTTTTCTGCCACATTACTTATTTATAATGATTGTGTTGCTTTCATGTGCACATTCATTTTCTGCTTGAGGTCCATAAAACAGTGTTCTTGTCTACAATGGAAGTTATTTTGAATGTGTTTGAATAAAATTTGCTCAAAAGATTTCAGTAATTTTTGAAAATGTTGAGCACATTACAAAAGACCGTGATAGTAATGCTAACTGTGATTATTTCGGCTACAATGGTAAATGGGTTGTACTTGTATATCGCTTTTCTACCTTTTTTTTTTAAAGGAACTCAAAGCGCTTTGACACTACTTGCACATTCACCCATTCACACAAACATTCACACACTGATAGCGGGAGCTGCCATGCAAGGCGCTAACCAGGCCCCATCAGGAGCAAGGGTGAAGTGTCTTGATCAAGGACACAACGGACGTGACTTGGATGGTAGAAGGTGGGGATTGAACCAGTAACCCTCAGATTGCTGGCACGGCCACTCTCCCAACTTCGCCACGCCGTCCACAATAACCGTGATAAGCAATGTTCATACAGTGACATCCCTCGTAAGTAAAGTCATTTTGTTCAAAAGATGACAATTGCGCCATACAATTGTACACCTCTCAAACTATCATTTGTCATTTCCGATCTGGCAACAATGCACGGAATTGACTGTGCCCTGAATCAACAACGCCTCTGCTGGTTGCAGCCCAGTATTACACCCCACTTTGCACCACAGCATGAAACAGTTCCGTACAATCTTAAGACTGCTTAGAAGTAATCAATTATTAAGCCTATCTTTAATTTGAATAAAGTCGTTTTTTCCGCAGTCTAAGAATGACATTAAATAAAAAAACTTTGACGTGACTTTGGATGAATTCATGCAGAAATCTTTATTCCTACCTTGATAAATGCCCCTTGTCTGCTGCTGTTAAAGACCAATGAGACTGGTAGGTCCCTACGCCAGGCAAAACTAATTAAAGACAAGCAGATGTGTTTGGACACCAGTGTCTCACGCACACACGCGCACACACACACTCTCTAAGTGGGCTTTTAACATGTCCACTGAGCAATCGCTGCCAGTTGATGAGCTGCCACCGCACTAACTAGACCAGGTGAGGAAAACAAAAAACCTGAATCGCAGCCTTAATCCCCAACTTTACCTCTGGAAACTTTTTGTTTTGTCTGCCAGAGGCCAAAAAGAGCGGGGGAAAATGCCTTTCCCTGGTGCTTTATTATCCCCCCTAACACAGGCAGGCAACATGTCTCTCTTGCATTTGACCTTCTCTGAGGCAGGTGATGATGAGCATTAGCGCTAAGAGCAAGTGTTTAATCTTTAAGCGTGCATATGTTCCTGCTTTTGTGGAGTCATGGCTATGAAATTGCATTAAACTGCAGCTGTACAAAAACAAAAATGTTCCTCCTGAGCTCCACACTGCTTTGTCAAACACGCCACAGCCCTAGTAGCCGAGTAGCAGCTCCGGGAGGGACTGCATTGGGCCTACAAGTGCGCTTTTTAGATCTTCATTTCAGACAATTGTTGTCATCCACGTGTAATCACGGGAGTGAGAGGTTAGCAAACATACACAAAAGGTTTAGGCGGAAGTATGGCACACCAAAGATGAGGCTGCTACTAGCTACCACTGACATTCCCAAGCAAGCATGGGGAAAAAAGGCACAAAAAAAATAATCAAGCATACTCAAGCATACGTCCTACTTCTGCAAATGAAGAATGTGAAAAAACTGCATCAAGAAGGTACCTAACTACGTTTGAACCTGGTGGGACACTTCGGCCTGCTACAATACGTTATTACTGGCGATCGGGACTATTCAAAATCATTGACAAGCGGTAGAAAATGGATTGATGGATGGATGATCGAGGGGCCACATTTCCAGAAAGAACGTCTTCCTTCACTATTACTCTTATTTTGAGAACTAGCATTCTCTGTATCTATTTATTTTGTCCGAGTAAAAATGGTAGGAAAATAAGCCCTGTTGTGCAGAATACAAGTGTCTTTCGGATGTTAAGATGTCAATGCCAGAATCTGCAATTGTGTTTCAAATGGTCCAAACAGAAGTGCTCATGTGTTTATATTTAATTTGCGACAAAAAATATTAAAGTCCCTCCCAAGCTTTGAACTGAACTTGGATTTGCACTCTAGGCCGCCAACTGTAAAGCCCTGTTGTAGATCATTCAAGCCCGGATAGGCAAAATGACGCTAACCACTAAGATTATTTCAGTTCAGTTCATTTCAGTTTATTTTGAACATGCAATACAATTACAATGTAATGCATCACATATTTCCAGTTTCATTACAGCATGTCCGAAAAGGAGTAGGAAGAACCAGAGGTTATTTAATCCTACCCCCTTTTCATATCGTAGCAGTTTTATCCCATTTATTTACTCTCTGTTTGTAACATAACAGTGAATAAATAAGTAATAAATAAATAAGCAGCACAGTGGAAGAGGGGTTAGTGCGTCTGCCTCACAATATGCAGGTCCTGAGTAGTCCTGGGTTCAATTCCTGGCTGGGGATCTTTCTGTGTGGAGTTTGCATGTCCTCCCCGTGACTGCATGGGTTCCCTCCGGGTACTCCGGCTTCCTCCCACTTCAAAAGACATGCACCTAATCAAAGACAACACTAAATTGGCCATAGTGTGTTAATGTGAGTGTGAATGTTGTCTGCCTATCTGTGTAGGCCCTGCGATGAGGTGGCGACTTGTCCAGGGTGTACCCCGCCTTCCGCACAATTGTAGCTGAGATAGGCACCAGCGCCCCCGCAACCCCAAAGGGAATAAGCGGTAGAAAATGGATGGAAATGGATAAATAAGTATAAGATGTAAACTAATATTAAATATATAAATAATCATTGTCTCTTTTTTAAAAAGGTTCAAGATATTTTTGATAATTGTTCTTCTTTGTACTATGTGAACACTTGTCAACAGTCTCTTAAGCTGAATCATATTACTGCTTTGTTTGATTTTTTAAATCCATTCCGTAATTTAATTCCAAAGACTGATATGCTAAAGGTCTTAAGTGTTGTACGAGCATACAAATGTTTTAAATTAGATTTTCCTCTAAGGTTATATTTCTCCTCTGTTGTTGAAAAGAATTGTTGTACATTCTTGGGTAGCAGTTTGATTAGTGCATAATTTTAGCTGTTTGCAAATGCTCCAAGTCGCTAAATTTCAATATTTGTGATTCAATAAATAAAAGGTTTGTATGTTCTCTATATCCAACATTATGTATTATTCTAATTGATCTTTTTTGTAACACCGTTAGTGAATGAAGTGCACATTTGTAGTTGTTTCCTCATAATTGGAACTATATTCAACAGATAGGCAATAAAATGTGCGCCGTACCAAAGTGAACTGAAGCTCAGAGTATCCAATACTAAAGCTGTGCGATATACCCAATATACGATATAAATGTCAGCAACCCTACAGCTGTTAATGCTATTGCTCAATCATGAAAATGCCCGTCGATGACACATTTGGCGACAAGCAAACGTGTTTAACGCACTGTAACATTCTCACTAGCAGCTGATGTCTGTCCGCAGTGCAAGGCCACTTCTACGTAGGGATGATGTTTGTTAGGAAATTATCGATGTCAATGCAATTATCGAATCCTTTTATCAAACCGATTCCTTATTGAATCTCTTATCAAATCCAGAGAGGTTGTTGTGTGAGTGCACCTCGTGTGTGCACTGGGTTCCAAAAGCCATAGATCAGGGGTGTCAAACTCAAATACAGAGTGGGCCAAAATCTAAAACCGAACAAAGCCGCGGGCTGAGGTTGAACAAATGAACCTTTTAATAGGGACCCAAACAAGTTTTGCATTGAATATTGAACAAGCAAGGCTTATTTAACTTTATAGTGACATGCAAAATCGAGTTTCAAATAATAATAATAATTAAAAAATATCAATGGCATATCAAATAAAATTTTAATAAAAATGTAATGCCCCTTTTCGGCGGTGGGGTTGAGGTGGATGGGGTTTGGTGATAGCGGGGGGTGTATATTGTAGCGGCCCGGAAGAGTTAGAGCTGCAAAGCGTTCTGGGTATTTGTTCTGTTGTGTTTATGTTGTGTTACGGTGCGGATGTTCTCCCGAAATGTGTCATTCTTGTTTGGTGTGGGTTCACAGTGTGGCGCATAGTTGTAACAGTGTTAAAATTATTTATACGGCCACCCTAAGTGTGACCTATATGGCTGTTGACCAAGAAGGCCTTGCATTCACTTGTGTGTGTGTATAAGCCGCATGTATTATGTGACTGGGCCGGCACTCTGTTTGTATAGAGCAGGGGTCGGCAACCCAAAATGTTGAAAGAGTCATATCTGACCAAAAATACAAAAACAAATCTGTGTGGAGCCGCAACAAATTGAAAGCCATATTACATAGAGCTAGTGTGTCATGAGACATACATTGAATTATGAGGACTTAAAGGAAACAAAATGACCTCAAATATAGCTACAAATGAGGCATAATGATGCAATATGTACATACAGCTAGCTTAAATAGCATTTAAGCATCGATTTGTGACCAAATATGTCTGATTAGCACACTCCACATAAGTCAATAACATCAACAAAACTCACCTTCTAAGTTTATAAGTTTGGTGGACAAAATGAGACAGAAAAAGAAGTGGCATAAATCACGTCCTTGAAAGTCGGAGAAAGTTATACATGTAAACAAACTATGGTGAGTTCAAGGACCGCCAAAATTAGCAGGACAAAACGGCGCTCGCCAAATACTCGAATTAGTGAAGCATATAAACTGTGTGCTTTATAGCAATTAGGGATGTTTGTGTCATGTTTGTCCTCCTTACAGAAACCAAATTAAAACAAAACATATGTTTTTTCCCCTCATCATTTCCATTTTACATATATTTTCGAAAAAGCTTCAGAGAGCCACTAGGGCGGCGCAAAAGAGCCGCATGCGGCTCCGGAGCCGCGGGTTGCCGACCCCTGGTATAGAGGAAAAGCGGACGTGGAGACAGGTTATACAGAACGCCAAAGGCAGTGCCTTGAAAGCCCACCCCAAATATTGTTGTCCGGGATGAAATTCGGGAGGGGCACTGAACTTCGGGAGTCTCCTGGGAAAATCGAGAGGGTTGGCAAGTAAGAGTGTTAGCGGTGAATGCGGTGTTACAGCGGCGGGCCAGCTCTAATGTTAATTTGATATTGCCTCAAGGGCCAAGCGAAATTACACGGCGGGCCAAATTTGGCCCACGGGCCAGAGTTTGACACCCATGCCATAGATGGTATGTGACTGGGACGGCACACTGTTTATATGGAGAAAAGGCGGACAAGACTGAGGACAGCAAGCGGACGTTAAAGGGTGATGGTTTAAAGTTAAAGTTAAAGTACCAATGATTGTCACGCACACACTAGGTGTGGTGAAATTTGTCCTCTGCATTTGACCCATCCCCTTGTTCACCCACTGGGAGGTGAGGTGGAGCAGTGAGCAGCTTGGTGCCGCCCCCGTGAAAATATTTGGGAGATTTAACCCCCAATTCCAACCCTTGATGCTGAGCGCCAAGCAGGGAGGCAAAGGGTGCCATTTTTATAGTATGACTCGTTTCAGGTGAGAGAGGCACGCCCCCAGTGAGCACATAGTGCTGCTATGTGCGTTGTGAATTAAAAAAAATTGCTGACAAACACATCACTAACATGGGCGAGGTGCCGCTCACTTTCGACATCCCGGTGAAGGACACTGTGGAGAAGAAGGGGACCAGCATCGTAGTGAATCGATAACCACAACGGGGCAAGAGATATTGGCTTTTATTGTTGTGCGAGCTTGCTATGCTAATGGACAGAAACTGCCACTTACGGTGATTTTCAAGGGGAAGACGCTGCCGAAAGAAAAGTTTCTACCTGGAGTCATCATTAAGGCATGACGAATAAACTCCAACTGCTGGATATAGGTGTAAACAGGACGTTCAAAGTGAAGTTGTGAGCGTCATGGGAGCGATGGATGAGAGACAAACACATCTTCACAAAAATTGGGAGGCAGCATCGGGCGAGTTGCACCACAATTTGTGAATGGATCGTGGATGTTGGAGCTAGCGTGTCTGCTTGCACTGTTGTTTGAGCTTTCACATCTTTTCCGAGGAGTCCCACGGCAACGAGACTGACTTTTAAAATGATGAGAGGTAATCTGTCATGTTTGAAGGAGAATTTGCCCAGCTGTTCATTTTGGACACAGAAGATGAGGACTTTAAGGGATTTGTGGATGAGGATTGATCAACAAATAATGTGAGGACATTGATAAATACTTCAATAAAAGTACAGCCGAACTCAGCTTTGCTCCTGCTGCCGTTTTAAAACAGTGTCCATGCATGCTAGCATTTGTTTTAAGATAGTGTATGTTTAACCAAGTCAATACCTAAATGTGTAGTATCGCTCCAAACTCATGTAAAGTATCCAGACAACATAAAAATATGGTTAATTTAATATGTAAATACAACCACGTTGCAGGACAAAAGCGACAGATATTACCAGTAAATAAGCAAGTAGATTAATAATGGGTTTGATACAAATGGAAATGATGCCTTTGTAACCCATTTTGAAATGTTTATATTACAATTTATATGCCCAATAATCTATTGTTATATGTACCGTTATCGCAGGAGGCTGCAATATAAATCCCAATATCGATTTTGGGCCACATCGCACACATATTTACTAAGACATAACTGCACACTGATTATAGTAGCTAGTATTTACTACTATGGTCACAAGAAGTGGAGCGAGGCAATGTGGGTTTTTTATGATACAGTGTATATATGCTGTACTTGTGTGCATCCTTTCAGAAGGAGCATGTGACTGCACGGGTAATAGGGTGGAAAAACGCATCCCAATGAACTAACAAATGGGGCCCCAGACGTTTGCTTTTTTGCCTCAGGCCTCATGGACACACAGTGAAGATATGTACTTAGAGACGGAACTATTTGCTTTCCAACGCTGTGGAAAAAAGCCTTTGTCACACATAAATGAGTACTCTTTACACATCGATACTATCATCGCCAGATGCCAATTTAGTCAATCAGAAGTCAGTTTTGGAGACGGCTCAGTAATAAATAAACATCTTTACCCCGCATTACATTTTTCAGACAGTCTTTTGTGACCTAAAATGCCAAAGTGCATGTGAAAATAAATGTTTTCTCAAAAATATCTGAGTGCACATGGCCTTAATCTTGGGTTTGCACTTAGCGCCTTGATACAGCTAGCAAAACAAAGCCTTAGAGCGCATGGAGTCACATGCACTTAACTTTAATAGGAAGAGCAGGAGCATTACAAGAGGCCTCTTTATTTATATTCCAATTCCTCTAACTCGGACGCCTTCATCAATTATCAAAACATCTATTTAAAAAGTACTTGTGTGTGGGAGGTGGGGGGAAACACCTGGCCATGAGTGACTGGTGGCGATGACTTAAATAGTGACCGCTGCAAGGGCCAAAAACAACAAGTTGGCTGCAGCTCACAGTTCCTTTAAAAGGCCATTATGGCCAATGCTGACATGTTCACTTACAGCAGGGGTGTCCAAAAGTGTGGCTTCTTATTGGCCCGCTGAACAATGTAGAAATTAAGGGGAAAACATTGCACAAAGACACAATATAAAAGATAAAAAGCTGAAATGTTGATGCTAAAAAAGAGAAGAGAAGAAAAAAAAGACGTGCCTACAACAAAAATAGGCACACTGGTCACAGAATAAAATTACCATACTGACCCAAATATAAGACAGTATTTGCCTTCCCCTGAAACAGTCTGAAAACATAATATTTTGTTGAGTGTAGACGTGTATGCAGTACATGCAAAAAGAGGCAAGTATAAGCTTTTCTTCCCATCCATCTTACACACGCGGCGGCGACAACAAAGGTTGCTAGTAAAATAGCAAACAATAGAAAAGGAGTTTTAATGCTTATAATTTGAAGATAATTGTGATCAATACAGCTAAGTCATCAAACAACGGTCCACCAGCTAAAGCAAACCGTGTCTTTCCTAGTCTGTTGCCGTTATTATACACACAAAAAAGTACACAACCACATCAGAATGTGTCTAATGATTATGAAACTTTGAAGATATGTATATTACATGTATGCTAGCATGGCTTACAAAACATTTCGATTACAACCCATGTCATTCGACAATAGGAGAGTCAGTAATTGCTAACTTTATAGATTGTTCTTGGCCGAAGGACACTTGAGAAAAACATTATTGCACTTGTTTGTTATTGTCAAAAATAAAAACTAATTTTAAACCCTTAACTCCTCTGAGCTGCAACCTTATCGTGGTAGAGGAGTTTGCGTGTCCCAATGATCCTAGGAGCTATGTTGTCCGGGGGCATAAAGCCCCCTGGTAGGGTCTCCCAAGGCAAACAGGTTCTAGGTGAGGGATCAGACAAAGAGCAGCTCGAAGACCTTTATGAAGATGATAAACCATGGACCCAGATTTCCCTCGCCCGGACGCGGGTCACCGGGGCCCCCCTCTGGAGCCAGGCCCGGAGGTGGGGCACGATGGCGAGCGCCTGGTGGCCGGGCCTGTACCCATGGGGCCCGGCCGGGCACAGCCCGAAGAGGCAACGTGGGTCACCCCTCCAATGGGCTCACCACCCATAGCAGGGGCCATAAAGGTCGGGTGCATTGTGAGCTGGGCGACAGCCGAAGGCAGGGCACTTGGCGGTCCGATCCTCGGCTACAGAAGCTAGTTCTTGGGACGTGGAACGTCACGTCACTGGGGGGGAAAGAGCCTGAGCTAGTGCGCGAAGTTGAGAAATTCCGGCTGGATATAGTCGGACTCACTTCGACGCACAGCAAGGGCTCTGGAACCACTTCTCTCGAGAGGGATTGGACCCTCTTCCACTCTGGCGTTGCCGGCAGTGAGAGGCGACGGGCTGGGGTGGCAATTCTTGTTTCCCCCCGGCTCAAAGCCTGTACGTTGGAGTTCAACACGGTGGACGAAAGGGTAGCCTCCCTCCGCCTTCGGGTGGGGGGACGGGTCCTGACTGTTGTTTGTGCTTACGCACCAAACAGCAGTTCAGAGTACCCACCCTTTTTGGGAACACTCGAGGGAGTACTGGAAAGTTCTCCCCGGGGTGATTCCCTTGTCCTACTGGGAGACTTCAACGCTCACGTTGGCAACGACAGTGAAACCTGGAGAGGCGTGATTGGGAAGAATGGCCGCCCGGATCTGAACCCGAGTGGTGTTTTGTTATTGGACTTTTGTGCTCGTCACAGTTTGTCCATAACAAACACCATGTTCAAACATAAGGGTGTCCATATGTGCACTTGGCACCAGGACACCCTAGGCCGCAGTTCCATGATCGACTTTGTAGTTGTGTCATCGGATTTGCGGCCTCATGTTTTGGACACTCGGGTGAAGAGAGGGGCGGAGCTTTCTACCGATCACCACCTGGTGGTGAGTTGGCTGCGATGGTGGGGGAGGATGCCGGACAGACCTGGGAGGCCCAAACGCATTGTGAGGGTCTGCTGGGAACGTCTGGCAGAGTCTCCTGTCAGACAAAGTTTCAATTCCCACCTCCGGAAGAACTTTGAACATGTCACGAGGGAGGTGCTGGACATTGAGTCCGAGTGGACCATGTTCCGCACCTCTATTGTCGAGGCGGCAGATCGGAGCTGTGGCCGCAAGGTAGTTGGTGCCTGTCGGGGCGGCAATCCTAAAACCCCTTGGTGGACACCAGCGGTGAGGGATGCCGTCAAGCTGAAGAAGGAGTCCTATCGGGTCCTTTTGGCTCATAGGACTCCGGAGGCAGTGGACAGGTACCGACAGGCCAAGCGGTGTGCAGCTTCAACGGTCGCGGAGGCAAAAACTCGGACATGGGAAGAGTTCGGGGAAGCCATGGAAAACGACTTCCGGACGGCTTCGAAGCGATTCTGGACCACCGTCCGCCGCCTCAGGAAGGGGAAGCAGTGCACTATCAACACCGTGTATGGTGCGGATGGTGTTCTGCTGACCTCGACTGCGGATGTTGTGGATAGGTGGAAGGAATACTTCGAAGACCTCCTCAATCCCACCAACACGTCTTCCTATGAGGAAGCAGTGCCTGGGGAATCTGTGGTGGACTCTCCTATTTCTGGGGCTGAGGTCGCTGAGGTAGTTAAAAAGCTCCTCGGTGGCAAGGCCCCAGGGGTGGATGAGATCCGCCCGGAGTTCCTTAAGGCTCTGGATGCTGTGGGGCTGTCTTGGTTGACAAGACTTTGCAGCATCGCGTGGACATCGGGGGCGGTACCTCTGGATTGGCAGACCGGGGTGGTGGTTCCTCTCTTTAAGAAGGGGGACCGGAGGGTGTGTTCCAACTATCGTGGGATCACACTCCTCAGCCTTCCCGGTAAGGTTTATTCAGGTGTACTGGAGAGGAGGCTACGTCGGATAGTCGAACCTCGGATTCAGGAGGAACAGTGTGGTTTTCGTCCTGGTCGCGGAACTGTGGACCAGCTCTATACTCTCGGCAGGGTTCTTGAGGGTGCATGGGAGTTTGCCCAACCAGTCTATATGTGCTTTGTGGACTTGGAGAAGGCATTCGACCGTGTCCCTCGGGAACTCCTGTGGGGAGTGCTCAGAGAGTATGGGGTATCGGACTGTCTTATTGTGGCGGTCCGTTCCCTGTACGATCAGTGCCAAAGCTTGGTTCGCATTGCCGGCAGTAAGTCGAACACATTTCCAGTGAGGGTTGGACTCCGCCAAGGCTGTCCTTTGTCACCGATTCTGTTCATAACTTTTATGGACAGAATTTCTAGGCGCAGTCAAGGCGTTGAGGGGTTCCGGTTTGGTAGCCGCAGGATTAGGTCTCTGCTTTTTGCAGATGATGTGGTCCTGATGGCTTCATCTGACCGGGATCTTCAGCTCTCGCTGGATCGGTTCGCAGCCGAGTGTGAAGCGACCGGAATGAGAATCAGCACCTCCAAGTCCGAGTCCATGGTTCTCGCCCGGAAAAGGGTGGAGTGCCATCTCCGGGTTGGGGAGGAGACCCTGCCCCAAGTGGAGGAGTTCAAGTACCTAGGAGTCTTGTTCACGAGTGAGGGAAGAGTGGATCGTGAGATCGACAGGCGGATCGGTGCGGCGTCTTCAGTAATGCGGACGTTGTACCGATCCGTTGTGGTGAAGAAGGAGCTGAGCCGGAAGGCAAAGCTCTCAATTTACCGGTCGATCTACGTTCCCATCCTCACCTATGGTCATGAGCTTTGGGTCATGACCGAAAGGATAAGATCACGGGTACAAGCGGCCGAAATGAGTTTCCTCCGCCGTGTGGCGGGGCTCTCCCTTAGAGATAGGGTGAGAAGCTCTGCCATCCGGGAGGAACTCAAAGTAAAGCCGCTGCTCCTCCACATCGAGAGGAGCCAGATGAGGTGGTTCGGGCATCTGGTCAGGATGCCACCCGAACGCCTCCCTAGGGAGGTGTTTAGGGCACGTCCAACTGGTAGGAGGCCACGGGGAAGACCCAGGACACGTTGGGAAGACTATATCTCCCGGCTGGCCTGGGAACGCCTCGGGATCCCCCGGGAAGAGCTAGACGAAGTGGCTGGGGAGAGGGAAGTCTGGGTTTCCCTGCTTAGGCTGTTGCCCCCGCGACCCGACCTCGGATGGGCGGAAGATGATGGATGGATGGATGGATGATGGATGGATGGATTTAAACCCTTAACATTTTGAATAACATTGTGGAACTTAGAATAGGTTCCTCTCCAGTTGCAAAAAGCAACAAAGGTGTGTGTTTAAAACGTTAAAAAAAAAAAAGGTATATCTTTCAAAGCATTTTGACCACAACCCATAGCGGGCGCCACAAATGTTATTGAACAATGTGCTTCTACAGAATTTTTACATAACTTAATATGATCCACTGTAAAATTATGTTGGGAACAGAACGTCTTTATATGTCTTACGTAAGATAGAAACTTCAGACTCCAGGAAGAAGATGAATTAACCAGAGGTTCTCTGCTTCTCAGGTTTCTTCAGACGTCTGCTTTTGCATCCATCCGGGAGTCTAGTCTCTCCCCGAGGGGTGGAGTGCGATTGCAAGGCACACCTTAGGATGACATAACGTTAATGTACACTCAATCACGCCCCATGAAAAGAAATACAAAGTTGTGGTTTGGAAGCCAATGTGTTGTTTCACACCAACCATACTAGGCTCACAAGCATGTCATTTTGCAAACCCCAAGACCAGCTACACTGAGAGTGTATGGTCAGGCTTTTATGAGGGGGGGAGGGGTGACAAAATTATAAATTTCTTGGATTATGAAAGTAAATATGACTCAGATCCATTCTGAGCAAGAACTGAGGAGATGTTTGTAATACCACTGACGAAACAGCAAGTCTGTACTTGGAGGAAACTGCACAAACATTCTATAGGGGCCCCGTTGGGTTCTCTCTCCCTCGCCACTGCATACTGTGACTCAAAAGCAGTAGGAGTTAAAAAGTACCACCGTCACACGATTAATTAAAAAAAAACTTGATAAATCACATTTTGAATGTAATTAATCGTGATTAATCACTGTAAATTATTTGCTTGCATAATTTTAATTGATGTAAAAAAAGAGCCCAATATTTTGACACAAATTACATTTTATTGTGAGAATGTCATAAAGAAAAACTTTTTTTAAATGTTTAATTTGAATGCACTTCATTTATTTGTTCATAACTTGGTAACAGCTTTATCTAAAGTACCCTTGGGGTTAATTTTTTAATTAAATTTGCCAACAAGCACACCAGTTGGAGTCTCCTCACATATCTTTGACATATGCATTGACCTGATCAGAAACCGTAAATCAGGAGTGCCCAAATGTGTCCGTGTGTGTCCGTGTGTGTGTGTGTGTGTGTGTGTGTGTGTGTGTGTGTGTGTGTGTG
The DNA here is from genome assembly GCF_033978795.1 of Nerophis ophidion. Lineage (NCBI taxonomy): Eukaryota > Metazoa > Chordata > Actinopteri > Syngnathiformes > Syngnathidae > Nerophis > Nerophis ophidion. The sequence continues at coordinate 5,941,306 of NC_084622.1, forward strand.
TGTGTGTGTGTGTGTGTGTGTGTGTGTACATACTATATTATGGATATATAATTAACTATTAATACAAAACCCAAAACCAAACAGAATACAATGATTTGCAAATCCTTTATAACCCATATTCAATTGAATAGACTGCAAAGAGAAGATACAGTACTTATTGTTAGAACAGGTAAACGTTGTTATTTTTTGCACAGGAGAACACGCTAATTGGGAACAGGTGGGTACCATGATTGGGTATAAAATCAGCTACTCAGTCATTCACAAACAAGGATGGGGCGAGGGTCACCACTTTGTGAACAATTGCCTGAGCAAACCGTCCAACAGTTTAAGAATAACATTTCTCAACGAGCTATTTCAAGGAATTTAGGAATTTCACCATCTACGGTCGGTAATATCATCAAAAGGTTCAGAGAATCTGGAGAAATCACTGCACCTAAGCGGCAAGACTGAAAACCTACATTGAATGCCCATGACCTTGGATCCCTCAGGCGGTACTGCATCAAAAAGCAACATCGGTGTGTAAAGGATATCACCACATGGGCTCAAGAACACCTCAGAAAACCACTGTCAGTAACTATAGTTTGTTGCTACATCTGGAAGTGCAAGTTAAAACTCTGCTATGCAAAGCGAAAGCCATTTATCAACATCAACTACAAAGGCTTTGCTGGGCCCGAGCTCATCTAAAATGGACTGATGCAAAGTGGAAAATTGTTATGTAGTCTGACGAGTCCACATTTCAAATTGTTTTTGGAAACTGTGGACATCGTGTCCTCTGTACCAACAAGGAAAATAACCATCCGGACAGTTCTAGGCGCAAAGTTGAAAAGCCAGCATCTGTTATGGTAAGGGGATGTATTAGTGCTCAAGGCATGGGTAACTTACACATCTGTGAATATGTTGCCAACCAAGTAAGGTATTTTTTATGGAGGCCCCAGCTTATTTCAGCAAGACAATGCCAAGCCACATTCTGCACCTGTTACAACAGCGTGGTGTCGTAGTAAAAGAATGCGGGTACGAGAATGGCCTGACTGTAGTCCAGACCTGTCTTCCACTGAAAATGTGTGGTGCATTAGAAGCGTCAAATAGCACAACAGAGACTGTTGAACAACTCAGTCTCTACATCAAGCAAAATTAGGAAATAATTCCACCTGAAAAGCTTTAAAACAGGAAACAGGAAAGGCCATGTAACACAGTGGTAAAAATGCCCCTGTGCCAACTTTTTTGCAATGTGCTGCTGCCATTAAATTCTAAGTTAATGATTATTTGCATGAGAAAATGAGGTTTCTCAGTTCGAACATCACATATCTTGTGTTTCAGTCTATTCAATTGAATATAAGTTGAAAAGGACTTGCAAATCATTGTGTTCTGTTTTTATTTACCATTTACACAATGTGCCAACTTCACTTGTTTTGGGTTTTGTAGAATTGGATATTAAGAGCATTTAAAAGTTTGACTCCTACCATGTTTACCTTCGTGACAGCTTCCTTAAAGTTTTGTAATCAATCAGGAATATGAAGCAGCTAAAATGTGCTAAACATATTTAAGTGTAGAGATAGTGTTTTGCATTTTCCCATCATGCTTGCTAATGGAGTTAAATAAGTGTAATTTTGAATGTATTTTATGGGGCATGGACGGTTTTTATAATATCCACAAATTGTGTTATATGACTATGTCTGTTGGAATTGCGTTGGTTCGATTTTTTATTTTTCTTTTGCACTATGATTAGGAAAGGTTATTTGCATTGGGGTCATATAGGTGAATCCTGTGCTTTGTTTCATTCAAAGCTCGATAAGTGGTCATAAACCTTAAATACCCATGTTGTCCACAAGATGGCGACAAAGCAGCAACATATAAATTGACTTAAAATTAAACTTATGAATTCTCGTGGACCAAATTGTAGGCGCCGGCAGGCCGTACATGTCCCGCGGGCCGTAGTTTGGACACCACTGCCATAAAGCAACCTGCTCCACCATTACGATTACCATCCATGATTAAAGTACAGTAGTATGTGCTGTCAAAATAAATTGTGCTATTAATCACTGTTTGTACATGATTACTGTAATAATGTTTTGTAGGGATGTAACCGTACTGTAAATACCAGTGTATTGCGGGTTCAAAATTCTCACAATAATGCAGTGATGTGTGGCAGTAAGCGAGAACTGGAAGTACACTCGGCAGTGTAGTTTTTTTTCTGGAACTATGGAGTGAGCCTGTCTGAGAAGCAAACCACATTTACCACAATCCACTGCGCAGCGCAGCTCAGGAAAAGATGGGAGGAAAAACAGAGGAGCATAGATGAAAGCTCAAACTCGTGGATCATCCCGCAAATTAACGATCAAACTCCAAAAAAAGAGCAGTTTCTCTTTCAAGGCTAATGCAGGCCAGACTTTTCACTCTCGAGTATCTTGGACGTCCTGAAAAAAAGGGCGGTCTCACTGACCTGTTACATAATATATTTTTTGGATGTTTTTGGATATTTTGAAAATACAATTTTAAGTTGAAATTATATTATGTGTTTAGTGTCAACATGCTGTTAGCATTGTATTTGCTAATTTAATGCTGAAAATCCACTCTTCCTACTTTCAGTTTTGGTTACTCAAATGAGTAAGGAACCTCTAAAACAAGTCAAAATTGCCTTGGATACGCCAATAGAAGGGATGTATTTGCAGATAATAAAAAATAAAAAAAACGGCAAAATAAAATTAAAAGATGCAAATTTGGTAAAAAAAAAAAAAATACAAACCCTGTTTCCATATGAGTTGGGAAATTGTGTTAGATGTAATTATCAAGGGAATACAATGATTTGCAAATCATTTTCAACCCATATTCAGTTGAATATGCTACAAAGACAACATATTTGATGTTCAAAACTGATAAACATTTTTTTTTTGCGAAGAATCATTAACTTTAGAATTTGATGCCAGCAACACAAGACAAAGAAGTTGGGAAAGGTGGCAATAAATACCGATAAAGTTGAGGAATGCTCATCAAACACTTATTTGGAACATCCCACAGGTGTGCAGGCTAATTGGGAATTGGTGGGTGCCATTATTGGGTATAAAAACAGCTTCACAAAAAATGCTCAGTCTTTCACAAGAAAGGATGGGGCGAGGTACACCCCTTTGTCCACAACTGCGTGAGCAAATAGTCAAAGAGTTTAAGAACAACGTTTCTCAAAGTGCAATTGCAAGAAATGTAGGGATTTCAACATCTGCAGTCCTTAATATCATCAAAAGGTTCAGAGAATCTGGAGAAATCACTCCACGTAAGCGGCATGGCCGGAAACCAATATTGAATGACCGTGACCTTCGATCCCTCAGACGGCACTGTATCAAAAACCGACATCAATCTCTAAAGGATATCACCACATGGGCTCAGGAACACTTCAGAAAACCACTGTCACTAAATACAGTTTGTCGCTACATCTGTAAGTGCAAAGCTATTATGCAAAGCGAAAGCCATTAATCAACAACATCCAGAAACGCCGCCGGCTTCTCTGGGCCCGAGATCATCTAAGATGGACTGATGCAAAGTGGAAAAGTGTTCTGTGGTCTAACAAGTCCACATTTCAAATTGTTTTTGGAAATATTCGACATCGTGTCATCCGGACCAAAAGGGAAGCGAACCATCCAGACTGTTCTCGACGCAAAGTTCAAAAGCCAGCATCTGTGATGGTATGGGGGTGCATTAGTGCCCAAGGCATGGGCAACTTACACATCTGTGAAGGCACCATTGATGCTGAAAGGTACATACAGGTTTTGGAACAACATATGCTGCCATCTAAGCGCCGTTTTCTTCATGGACACCCCTGCTTATTTCAGCAAGACAATGCCAAGCCACATTCAGCACGTGTTACAACAGCGTGGCTTCGTAAAAAAAGAGTGTGGGTACTTTCCTGGCCCGCCTGCAGTCCAGACCTGTCTCCCATCGAAAATGTGTGGCACATTATGAAGCGTAAAATACGACAGCGGAGACCCCAGACTGTTGAACAACTGAAACTCTACATAAAACAAGAATGGGAAAGAATTCCTCTATCAAAGATTCAACAATTAGTTTCCTCAGTTCCCAAATGTGTATTGAGTGTTGTTAAAAGAAAAGGTGATGTTACACAGTGGTGAACATACCATTTCCCAACTACTTTGGCACATGTTGCAGCCATGAAGTTTTAGGTTGATCATTATTTGCAAAAAAAAATAAAGTTTATGAGTTTGAATATCAAATATCTTGTCTGTTTAGTGCATTCAATTGAATATGGGTTAAAAAGGATTTGCAAATCATTGTATTCTGTTTGTATTTACATCTAACACAATTTCCCAACTCATATGGAAACGGGGTTTGTACAAAGGTTCAAAATTTCACCACACCTAGTGTGTGTGTGACAATCATTGGTACTTTAACTTTAACTTAAAAAAGAAAAATACATTTTACAAGATGGTGGTTACAAGATGGATATTGCATTGTTACTATTTCGGATTGTATTTAAAATATCGTATTGTGAGTTGACTATTTTGTTAGACCCCGAGCCAATACACATTTTGAGTAGAAGAATATTTTTATTATTAGATTTCCAGTTAGAAAAAACAAACAAACAGAAATGTAAGTTTATTTTTGAAAGAGTTACAACAAGCCAATGGCACAGTTTGCTGGAATGGCCCATAAACAGTTTTTAAGGCGAGCTCTCAAGCTAAATGTTAAAATGCTAAAAACCACCCTTGACTCTAATAAAGAATTAAAAAAAAGAAATTTAAAAAAAGAGGCTAAGGCACGGTGATTTTTGATTTATATATTTATTTTTTTAATTAAATATGATTAACAAGCAAAAAGTAATCACCAGCAACCAACAATAGACACTGGCAATTAGTCGTAATGGTTTGTTGATGCGACATGACTGCAGATAAGGGAAGAGCATAATTGATATTCTCAACCCAGTTCTGTTAATTAAAGCACTGATTAGTCTGCTAAACAGGCCCCGACAAGCTGAGACGCAGAGTTGCCCTTTAAAAAAAATACAGAAATACAATTAAATAATAATATAACATCCACAGACGGTAATCCTTTGAGGTTTTCTGGGAAAAACGCGGCCGCAGGACGTAGAACTATATATGTATACAGAAGAGGTTTAATTAAACATTATCTGTTTTACTTTGCTTAATGATCAGGAGTACTGAAGACCAATTTTAGGGCCAATTTTTAATGGGTCGTAAATTTAGTACTTTGAGTGATATGCCGCAAGCTAATTTATTAAGCACCCTTTTTTTTTTTTTTTTTACTTTTACTTTTCAAATTGATATTTCCATTTATTTTTTAAATGTTGTAAAAAAAAAGACAACAATTACATTTAAGAATTTTTTAGTATTTAGTGAGAGAATGAAGAGTATTTAATAAATACAGTTTTGGTTAATTGACTTAGTTGTGATGGCCCTCTCTGCATGAAAGTTTAAAACTAGCATATATGAATGCAGTAAGAAGAAGAATGTTTGAATATAGACACAGAAGAAGAATGTTTGAATATAGACACATCATACTGCTGTGATTATATGCATCAAGTGTTCATTCAAGGCCAAGGCAAAATATCGTAATATATATCGTATATCGCAATATGGCATAAAAATATCGCGATATTAATAAAAGCTAATATCGGCCAGCCCTAATGCCCAAAAGTCTACCAGTGATCGCAAAGAGGAAACCGTAGAACAAAAAAGTTGTAGGTTCATGTTAAATGTTCGGGCGGTATAGCTCGGTTGGTAAAACGGCCGTGCCTACCACTTGAGGGTAGCAGGTTCAATCCCCGCTTCCGCCATCTTAGTCACTGCTGTTGTGTCCTTGGGCAAGACACTTTATCCACCTGCTCCCAGTGCCACCCACACTGGTTTAAATGTAAAAATTAGATATTGGGTTTCACTATGTAAAGCGCTTTGAGTCACTAGAGAAAAAGCGCTATATAAATATAATTCACTTCACTATAAACAAGCAATAAAATCAATTGCCTTTTGCTCCCTTCTGCAATTTTGCTTTGTTTTAATTCTATTTAGTATTTTACGAAACAGTGGCTCGCTTCTTTTTATACTTGCAAGACAGTTACAGGACGCTAAAATGTTGTGTTGTGTGTTGGCCCAGAATCAAACAAATCTACTTAACATGGTTTCCCTTGCTTGTCTGACTGGAAGTAAATGTTTGGTTCTGGCCCATGAGGCATTCCTAAATAAAAAGTTAATTCATTAGTAAAAGTGAGCGCCCCCTTTTAAAGACTCTCACCTATCTTTGGATGGCGTTAAAAGGCTGCATGGGGCAACAAAAGGGGACCTTGCCTCACAGAAAGATGGGTCAAGGCGCTTCGTAGTGGAAGCGGTTGAGGACAGCACGCTTAATAGAAGTGACAGTCAGCAGATACGAGCCGGGCGCCTCCACCCGCTCCCGTCTGGTGCAAAGAAAGGGAAAATAAAAAATGAAAAGACAACACACACACACACACACACACCCGCACACACACACGCACACACACGCACTCACACACACACACACACACACACAAACTCGCCATCAAGTGATTACACAGTAAACCGCCATACACAGAAAGAGAGGACCAGTGAATAGACACTGTCTTCTTTTAGATAGCATGGTTATCAGCAAACCAAAAGAAACAAAAGTGGACTTCTTTTTTGGAGTTGAGGGACAAAATCCCCAACAGGCACACAAGGGATAACAGGGATAAGACAACCTTCAGGAGCAACCTGTCTCTCCAACTTAGTCACACAGCACACTTTGCCCTTGGCTCACAGTCATCCGAGGTTCATGCTCGCTGGCTTTGATAGGAGGCCCGGGCCTGGAACGTGTTCCTGTTGAGCCGGAAAGATGCTCGGTGCAGCTTTATAGGAGATTGGAAAAAGGAAACGCAATGTGGGCCTTCATCAAATACTCAAGAATGAAAGCTAAAACTTGGGTTCTCCGTTTAAAGATCCCAGAATCCATATTGTCGTATTTTCCGACATTAAATAGGTATCAGAGTTTCCACAATCAGAGGTGGGCAGAAACGCACTACATTTAGTCCGTTATATTTACTGAAGTAACTTTTTGGACGAATTGTACTTCTCAGAGTAATTTTAATGAGAAATACTTTTTACTTTTACTTGAGTATTTTTGTGAAGAAGTAACATTACTTTTTCTCTGTTACATTGAGTTTCATTTCGAACGTAAGTGTCATTTTATCATAAATATTTATAATCTATTGCTTGGGGCTTGCAAAGACGTAGACATTTGTCGGCAAGCTTTTTTCCGGTAGGCACTGTCACATGACTCTGTTTAACCAGTCACACTAGTGACTGGTTACTCCATTTCCCCAATTATCACCAATCAAACGCAGCCAGGCGTTAGACATTATTTGCAGGCGAAAAGGAATAAGCCAGTAGTGGTATACCAGTTTGTGCTTGAATTAACTACGACAAAGTACAGATGTCGAAGCTGAAAAAGGGCAATATTTTCAAGTACATGATAAAATACAAAAAACTACTTGTTTTATAAGAGTCAGAATGTTCCCAATTACATGACATGATAAAAGCACATCCCGGCTGTTTGTAAGAACTGATGAACAGAAACCTCCGAAAGACTTATTTTGACAATAAAACGTTTTTTGTATAAATAATTGAATCATTACAGAACACAAAATAATATGTGTATGTCTCGTTAGTCAGTTTACAACAATAATAATTAGAGGTAGATTACATATGATTTCACAACAGAATTGCATTCAAACAGATTATCCACAACATCGTTATTCATACTTTATTTAGTGATGCAAGAATTAAATGTTCATGTACAACAATTTAGACCAGGGGTCTCAGACACGCCCGTTTTTGCGGCCCCCACCTTAATATGAGAGTTTAATGTTTGTGTGGTCCACGAGTTTTACTTGAATGGCGCTTGACAGCGTTGTGTGCAAACCTGAAGGAATCTACCAATCACGATGTGGTATGTGGCTCTGGAAGGCTGAACATTGACGTCACCTGCGTGATGCGAGCAGAGAAATATTTTGCCGCTTTTCCACTATTGATTGATTGTTTGAAACTTTTTTTAGTAGATTGCACAGTACAGTACACATTCCGTACAATTGACCACTAAATGGTAACACCCGAATACGTTTTTCACCTTGTTTAAGTCGGGGTCCAAGTTAATCAATTCATGGTAAACCCGCGCTCTTCCTGCCTCACTCCCGCCATCGCTCGTCCGCTTGCTCGCTCTCTCTCGAGCGATCCCTGTCACTGTGTGTGTGTCTCTCTCTCTCTCTCTCTCTCTCCTTCCCCCAGCGCCGGGTAGACGAGCAGTCCGGTAGCATCCAAAGCACTCTGCCGGAGGACCGTGCAACAATACAAAACCGTGGTGCACTGGACCCCAGGGTTGATACTCCGACAGAGAGTCGCTGGGCGAATCGGATGTATAACACGTTATTCGTCATGTTAGCCCATTCGGGGCTAATTGTGCTACCATAACTGTAAACTCCGATCATTTAGGACAAAAAACCTTAAAACAAATAAAACACTATAACATAAAATCTGCTTAGTGAGAAGAATTATCTTATCAGACAGAAAATAAGCAAATATCACCCTTATGTGAGATATTTAATCTTACTTAAATTTCAGTTTGTGCAGTGCACACAGAGACGATTTTTGTTATTTGGTTTCCAAAATGGCTCTTTCAACGTTCTGGGTTGCCTACCCATGCGTTAGTGGAAAAGCGGCAAATGAGTGAAAGTGACAGAAACGTTGCCATGGAGACGAGGGTTTTCTTACGAGTCTGGCTGGAGTTGCACCGCGACACCTGTCTGTCAGTAATAACATTCCCCGATAACCTGGACCAATTCAAACTGTTATTTGCTTTTTTTTATTGTTTAATTTGCATTTCCTCACATTACTTAATTCTCATTTTGTTCATTTATATTTTTGTTTTATTTTGCGTTGAAAATAAAAATAAAGACATTTAAAAATATTTTTTTAAGAAATATTTTCCTGCGGCCCAGCCTCACCCAGACACTGCATCCAGTTATTGACATGACAGCAAATAAAAATAACTCACTGCATAGTTGGTATTAACATTATAGTGGCCACCTTTTTGTAAGTCTCTGACAATTATATTACTAAGTAACATTTAAACACAATAAAACAATGACACCACCACCAAATAGCAGTGGAAAGTTGTAGTTATCTTTTAGACCCCGAGCTTTAAAGTTACTAGCACTACCTGATTAGCACTTTGCATTCTCTTCTTCTACTGTATTTACATCTAACATAGCTAACAATCTGAAATTACCACAATCGAACCTTATTGGGTCCGCTTGTACACTCTCAGTCACATGAACATGTGGGCCATAGATTGAAATGGTGTTAAATGTAGCTTTGATGTAGCTAGCTACTTTTGCCGTGTACCTTGTAGTGTAACTTGCTACAATTCTACGGGGATAGCTTCCCCTGTAGCTTAGCTACATTTAATGGAGAGTAACTTGTAGCTTAGTTTACTACATTTTTTATGTAGCATCACTGGACAAAGGACAGGGTCATTTTGCTCGGAGTGGGTCAGAGGTGGTATTATGTTCACGAGGAAAGAGGCTTTTCCTTCATGACATCATAAAAAAAACAAAAAAAATATTTAGAGATGTTCTTGCAAAAGCGGAACAAACAATTGACGGAGAAGATAGCATTTTCTCACGTTTGGTGCTCACAGACACCAGGAACACATATTATTGAACAACATGAAGGTGACTTTTCAACAAACTTTAGCAGATTTAACTCTTTTCAAACATTGTTTTGATACCTTGTTAAGTTAAATTTAAATACCTATTGAAAATTTGACAACTTTTAAACGCTGTTTAAAATCGAAACATAAACTTGTAACACGTGATACGGTTGCGTTAGACATAAGATCTAGATTGTGTTTCGATTTGTATGTGAAGCGACTCACCTCCCAAGCACATTGTCACTGAATTTAAAAGAGATTAGAAATGTGATGTTTTTTATGTTTTACAACACCCCGCACACAATGGAGGCACTAAGTCCCACAGCTGGAAACAGTGGAATTTCTTTTCCCTAGTTTTACAACACTTAAGAATGTTATACTATCACTATAGCCCGTACATAACGATTATACGACCACAGTTTGACCGTGCAACAGATTATTTATATTATTTCCTTAGGGAGAACTATACATTAATGAAAGGATCAGGTACCACTCCAGACCCAGCAGACTAGACTATCTAAAAGAAGATGCGGGGGGTAAATCCGCGCCACTGTGCGTTGTCCTTGACCCTAACAGATGGGGATGAAACCTGGGGTGAGAAAGAGAGTTCAGGCACAGTTTACCACCTCACAGGCTTGTTGATAAAGCCCCCCTCCCTCCCACTGTGACCAAGCAGCCGCCAGGACTCGCTAATCAGCCAAGTTAGCCACTGACCTCATCACTGGACTCTATGTCCTTTAACGAGACGACTGCTTTGATTGGTGTGTCCAGCCTGAAGGGAGAGACCCACCGTGCATAACGTGCGCGTCAACATGTCCAGCAGTAAATGTCTCTCATATTTTTATCAAGTGTTTCAGTGTGAGCAGCGGAGTTAACAAAGACGCTGTAATCCACGTTGGCCGAGGGCGATCGTTGTGTATACGAAACAAGTGGAAACAGCAGAGAAAAGGTGCCTGAAAGCCAACTCATCAACGCACATACAAGGACAAGCAAAGCCCAGCTAAAGCGCGTTATAGTGGAGATCCTCTTTCAAGGACATATACCTCTGATAACACACAAAATAGCAAGAAACGGTTTGACAAAATGGTAATTTAATACTGCATTTGGTTACAATTCATTTAAATTACAATTGATATAACAAAAATAATAATCAGTTGGAAAAAATATTATTGACACCACTCACCACAATGTGGATTATGTCCATCTTGAAGTGATAAAGGGCCAAGCAGCTTGCATTTGTCTGCAGCCAGCAGAAGCGCTGTTGATTCCGTCCGTCTCAGACGTGTTTACTATCTAAAGCAGTGTTTTTCAACCACTAGTATTATGTACCATGGGAAATTTTGCAATGCCGCCTAATTTTTCTAAAAAAAAAATTTTTGCAAACCACAAACTGTATTCTATAAATAATGTGCTGTTGTTGAGTGTCCATGCTTACTTATGGTCAACAGAGTAACCATGTAATACTCTTCCATATTAGTAGGTGGCAACAGGTTAGGGTTGGGTGATATATTGATGTACTCGATTTATCACGGGTTTGTCTCTGTGCGATATAGAAAATGACTACATCGTGATATTCGAGTATACGTTCTCACGCAGTTGCTTTTAGCTACGGGCATTACACTACAGGCTTTTTTCACTCTTTCTTGTCTCCTTCTCATAGACAGCAAGCGCACCGTCTTACATACGTCACATATTGTTACGTCATACGTCTCATACGTATACGCCCTCGCGGAGCAGAGAGGTAGCAGCATGGGTAACGTTAGCTGTGGTGCGAGCGGTAATACGAGAGAAAGAAGTTGCGAATCTGGTGACAAATGAAGGAAAAATGGTAAATGGTAAATGGTTGTACTTGTATAGCGCTTTTCTACCCCTTTTTAAGGAGCCCAAAGCGCTTTGACAGTATTTCCACATTTACCCATTCACACACACATTCACACACTGATGGCGGGAGCTGCCAAGCAAGGCGCTAACCAGGACCCATCAGGAGCAAGGGTGAAATATCTTGCCCAAGGACACAACGGACGTGACTAGGATGGTAGAAGGTGGGGATTGAACTAGGAACCCTCAGATTACTGGAAGGTGGTGGTTTGGCTTCAAGTGGGAATATGTCGAACAGACAATTTGTCAAGTGTGGGGAAATAGCGTTGCTACCAAAAGTAGCATTACTGCTAATATTTAGCATCATTTGAAAAGTCACCTGCTGAGAGAATGAAGAGTGTTTACTCCGCATTTCAACATCTCTATTCGGTGCCACACGCCCACACCATCAAAATGCCGAAGCAAACATTTACAGATCAAAATCGTATGAAAAAAATAGTCAACAAGTTTCAATCAATCAAAAAAAAAAAAAAAAAGGAGATAATGTCCGCAGTAACCTACCACATAGCAAAGGACAAACACGATTTGATTTCCTATTATTTGACAGTTATTGAAAATATCTTGTGTAACATCATGCACAAAAGTGCACTTTATTTGTTTATAAACTATTGTAGAGGCGTTCTGTACAAAATGTGCACTTTATTTAGTGTTGTATGGATATGTCATCTTATTGACATCATGCACAGAAGCGCACTAAAAGCTTGTTTTAAAATGTCTGTGACAATCTTGCACTTTCTGTTTTGAAATTACATGAATGTTTGTGCCACTGCTTAATAGCTGTTTAATAAATACTGTTTTGGTCAATTGACTTAGTTGTGATTTCCCTCTCTGCATGAAAGTTTAAAATGAGCATATATTAATGCAGTACGAACAAAAATGTTTTAATGTAGACACATAGAATCATCGTACTGATGTGATTATATGTATCAAGTGTTAATTCAAGGCTAAGGCAAAAAATCGAGATATATATCACGATATGGCCTGAAAATAACAAGATATTAAAAAAAGGCCATATCACACAGCTTTCATTGCTTTGTTGGCCTGATTTGAGACAAGAGAATTAGTGATCTTAGATAATTTTTAAATGTTTATTTACCCGGGAAAGGTCCCATTGAGATTAAGAATGTCCTTTTCATGGGGGTCCTGCACATTCATACACCTGTGTAGGTGCTACTGGGAGATAGGTGGGCCGTCAATAGGATGGCGGATGCTGGCATCGAACCTGGAACCCTCAAGTTGCTGGCACGTCCGCTACACCATCTGAGCCACGCCGTTCCAGATGCCGTTATGATTATTGTATGAATTAATATCGAACAATTGCGTCAGGTATTTGATGAGAACTACTTTAAATTGTCAATATAAGCTACTGAGTTTCATTTCTTAACATCGTCTGCTAGTGTTGTTCCTCCGGATTTTTTTCCGATGATGCAAAAGTGCCTCGGCTCAAAAAAGGTTCAAAAACCCTGATCTAAAGATCTGTTTTGGAAAAATCCAAGCTATATCCGCGCAGACATCCACATTGAAACAACTGCTCCAAGCAGCTTCATTCTGTTCCATACAACACTGGCATGGAGCAAGAGTTCAGGAGAATCTTCACCAGAGTCATATTTGAGTAAGGGTTCAATCTTTGGAATCCATGGACTGTTTTGTTTTGTTTATGAGGGAGAAAAGATTGTGATGGTATGTAGTACTGTATATTGAATATTGGATGTAGAAGTAAGTTAATTCCTCCAAAATTTAATTAAAGACTCTTATAAAAGGGATATAGTTTTTCATTTAAATTAAACAAAAAACTGATCTAATTTAAAAGAAGGCTAAACTACCCTGATAAACAAAAAAACACGGTAGAGATTAGATAGTTCAGCGATATCATCAGCTCTGGCGCAACGCCAGGAAGACATCTACCATTACAACACAATGTCTACTACAGAGGACACTGGTTCACAGAGAGTTGTATACCTTTTTAATGTTTTGAGATTTTTATAAAAACATCATAATACACGTAAATATGCAACAAGGAGGATTATTTAGAAAAAATAAAAATAGTTAAATTTTAAGTTTAAGGCAGAACAGCTAATTAATATTTTGGTTGTCACTTCTTGTAGAATTTAAAATAATCATGATTAAGAAAAGTTTATTATTAAGATGTATATTAAATGCAAAAAATGTTTTTTAACAGATCATCAGTCTTACTCTAGCTTGGTTTCGCTTTCCAACCAAAAAAAGTTTATTTATTTTACTTTGTCTACAACAGTAAAAGGCATCACGGTGGTACAGGGGTTAGTGCATAAGCCTCACAATACAAAGGTCCTGAGTTCAATCCCGGGCTCGGGATCTTTCTCTGTGGAGTTTGCATGTTCTCCCCATGACTGTCTGCATTCACTCCGGCTTCCTCTCACCTCCAAAGACATGGATAGGTTGATAGTGTGTGAATGTTGTCTGTCTATCTATGTTGGCCCTGCAATGAGGTGGCAACTTGTCCAGGGTGTACGCTGCCTTCCCCTGTTTTACAGTTGAGATAGGCTCCAGCACCCCCTGTGACCCCGAAAGGGATAAGCGGTAGAAAATAGACAGATGATTGGCCAAAAGTAAGATTCATATTGATTGTATATTGATGTAGTGGCAGCAGAATTTTACAAAAACGCACCATGGAATTGCTGCGATAAGCCTAATTATGTGTCAGGCATATCCTACTTAGATGGTATTGTGCAAAGATCGCATGCATAGCTGGAAGGAGCTAAGAGGTGAGAAGAGTTCAAGTGATGCTTGCCCACAAATAGAATTGAATTATTGATCTGGCAACAAATGACATTATGAGGAGCTCATAGACCCCGTGTGGACCTTACATAAATTGTTGTTTGCGTGTGCAAGAGGGGGAGGCAAGCATCGCTGGTCTGAGTCCAAATTATTTTCCAGTCGGGCGGACTAGCGGGAGCCTGCACGCCGACAGGAGCGAGCAAAGAATGAATCAATCAAGTGGGCCGAGGCGATGCATACAGAAGGAGGGTCTCTTCACCCATGCAGAGACTTGAACTTGATTGCACACAGAGTGGCTTTTTTTCTTTGTATTTTAACGCCAATCTACTATTCTTACCGCCAAGGAAAAATGAGACATTGGGACATTAATTTCTGCCATCTTCATGGGTGGTTCACTGCAGCGACTTGGCTTAGGCAAAAGTATTGGGATGCGCCCCTTAAGTAGAATTTTAGGTGTCTGTGGATTGTAGCTGAGATAGGCGCCAGCGCCCCCCGCGACCCCAAAAGGGAATAAGCGGTAGAAAATGGATGGATGGGTGTCTCAATCATCCAGATTGTGGAATTCTCATTGAATCAATCGCAACGGGCCGGTTCAGTTTGTCTCAGAAGATAATTCGCCTCTGATCCAAACATTCTTCATCAGATCATGCTTAAACTTGGACTGGACGAATATAGTCCAGTTTGAGACTATGATTATGGAGCTCCAGACCAATCAAAGTCTGTGACTATGAACTGATGAAGCCTGCTCGGCAGAGAGGTGAGACATATTCTAAGACAAACTGAACAGCAGGACTGGGCACCATATGATTCTATTTGATTCTTAGGAGTAACGATTCGATTCAAAGCGATTCTCGATTCAAAATCTATGCATTTTTAATAACATTGGACGCCAGTTCTACGATTTACTACATCCATCCATCCATCTTCTTCCGCTTATCAGAGGTCGGGTCGCGGGGGCAACAGCCTAAGCAGGGAAACCCAGACTTCCCTTTCCCCAGCCACTTCGTCTAGCTCTTCCCGGAGGATCCCGAGGCGTTCCCTGGCCAGCCGGGAGACATAGTCTTCCCAACGTGTCCTGGGTCTTCCCCGTGGCCTCATACCGGCTGGACGTGCCCTAAACACCTCCCTAGGGAGGCGTTCGGGTGGCATCCTGACCAGATGCCCGAACCACCTCATCTGGCTCCTCTCGATGTGGAGGAGCAGCGGCTTTACTTTGAGTTCCTCCCGGATGGCAGAGCTTCTCACCCTATCTCTAAGGGAGCGCCCCGCCACACGGCGGAGGAAACTCATTTCGGCCGCTTGTACCCATGATCTTATCCTTTCGGTCATGACCCAAAGCTCATGACCATAGGTGAGGATGGGAACGTAGATCGACCGGTAAATTGAGAGCTTTGTCTTCCGGCTCAGCTCCTTCTTCATCACAACGGATCGGTACAACTTCCGCATTACTGAAGACGCCACACCGATCCGCCTGTCGATCTCACGATCCACTCTTCCCTCACTCGTGAACAAGACTCCTAGGTATTTGAACTCCTCCACTTGTGGCAGGGTCTCCTCCCCAACCCGGAGATGGTACTCCACCCTTTTCCGGGCGAGAACCATGGACTCGGACTTGGAGGTGCTGATTCTCATTCCGATTTACTACATTGCTCCGTAAAACAGATAAACAGCTCTGATAAATGTATATAATACTTAAAAGAAAACTGGTTTTGTTTAATAAAATGCTTCCCAAACATTTAATAAAGTCAAATACAAATAAATCAACAAGAGAAGTATCCAACATTTCTCTTTTGTTAAGTAAATCTTTACAGCAGATATAGATAATAGTGGCTGAACAGGACACATAAAAAAAAGAAAGAAAAATTATAAATATATATATAAATATTTTTTTTCAAATTGATTAGGAATAGTTACAAATAAGTATCACAAATAATCTGAAAATATACTCTTTTTATTTATTTGTTTTAAAACACCCCTACTGAACAGTCCAGTTGCGACCGATGGAATGCCCTAAAACATTTCAGGTGTAGTTTTTCCAATGTTGAGTATTATTCCATATTCCTGCTAAGGTTAAGATGTGTTTTAAACCCTGCACTTCCAGACATGAATGCGTACCGTATTTTTCGAACCATAGGGTGCATCGGATTATAAAGCGTACTGCCAATGAGCGAGTCTAGTCAGGTCTATTTTCATACAAAAGGTGCACCTGATTATAAGGCGCATCAGTACGATTTTTTTCTAAATTTAAAACACTTCCTTTCGGTCTATATAAGATGTAATGGTGGTTCTTTGGTCAAAATGTTGCATAGATGTTTTACAGATCCTTTTCAAGTCGCTTTCTGACAGTCGCTTCAGGATGTGCCATTTTGTGGGTGGTCTTATTTACATGGTTCACTTTTGACAGCGTTTTCTCCCCGTCATTTTTGTTGTAGCGGTATAGCGTGCAAGGAGGGGAGTGGAACAAGTGTCAAAAGATGGAGCTAACTATTTTAATGAGATTCAGACTGTACTTCAATCATTAACAGAGCAGCATCTCCTCATCCGAGGCTCACTAGTGCAACAACGCCAGAAATGTGTCCCATGAAAAACCGTCAGACTGGAACTCCCTAATAACTAAAGTTCCATGAGTGAATAATGTAAACAAACTACACAGGTATTTTTAAGCGCTTTCATAGCGAGTCTACTGATGGATATAAGTGAGAAATGTACACTACTTTATATTAGAAATGGCAACAGGTGAGGATGAATGCCGCATAACCACAAAATAGAGAAAAAGAAGAAGCTTATCGACTATGGTGTTGCACAGACTCCAATGGCGGATTCACGCACATTTTCAGGACTTTTACAAATTCCAAATACAGATGAGCAGGCACCAGAAGGTAAGAAAATTTGTTTTGCAAAATATTGCAAGACAAAACTTGAGATAATATGTCCGCTAATGGGTGACATTTTGCAGTCCTTATCCACACACCATAATAATACTTCTATGTTGAAGCACAATTCGTCTGTCTACGGTAGCCGTAATGCTCCCACAATCCATCAAGCGGTGGGCTTCATAGCTCACCAAAGTCGTACTAATCATACATGATCGGCGGGGACGGCGTAGCAAGGTTGGGAGAGTGGCCTTGCCAGCAACCTGAGGGTTTCTAGTTCAATCCCCAGCTTCTAACAACCTAGTCACGTTTGTTGTGTCCTTGAGCAAGCAACTTCACCCTTGCTACTGATGGGTCCGGGTTAGTGCCTTGCATGGCAGCTACCGCCATCAGTGTGCCATCCATCCATCCATTTTCTACCGCTTATTCCCTTTCGGGGTCGCGGGGGGCGCTGGCGCCTATCTCAGCTACAATCGGGCGGAAGGCGGGGTACACCCTGGACAAGTCGCCACCTCATCGCAGGGCCAACACAGATAAACAGACAACATTCACACTCACAATCACACACTAGGGCCAATTTAGTGTTGCCAATCAACCTATCCATCAGTGTGTGAATGTGGAAATAGTGTCAAAGCGCTTTGAGTGCCTTCAAGGTAGAAAAGCGCTATACAAGTATAACCATGTACACGAACATGTCTGCAAGTTAAAAAAAAAAGGTACCTCGGTGACTTCACAAAAACCCCCAGGGAAGAGACAACCCCTGTTTTGCTTTCATCATTAAAAAACGGTAAATATTTCACATTTTAAGGACATCATCTTAATCCTTGATAGTCACAGTTTTTTTTGCAGCATGAACTAGCAAGAAACCACTGTTGATCACCCTTTTTTCCCCTTTCAGAGCATTTGACCATGACTACTTTCACTTCCATTTTCATTGCTGCCCTGCCATCAGAACAGTCTGCCTCACACTTGGCAGACATAGTGAAGGGATAAAAGTTAGATAAAAAGAATGAAAGTTATCTTTTTCTTTTTGTACAATATCAAAAATGTATGGAAGTGCGTACGTAACAACGAAACACGAATGAAGGTCCATTTAAATGATCGTACAATACATTTCAATACACTTTTACAATTGGGACCTAAAGAAAAGTGGAATTTGGTTTGAAAAAGGTTAAGTGTTTAAAAAGCCAAATGTTTTTAAAACATTTTCTTATTTTGACGGTTGAAAAGGTGAACCCACAAGGGACTCCAATTCATGTTAATCCCATCGTATCTGATTTTAGCCCTCTGGAAAAATACGAAGATATTTAATAATCTGTTTTCTGGTGATCTGGGTTTCTTTTGTTTACATCAGAACAGATGTGTTCTGGTGTTTGTGAGTGTTTTTTTTTTTTACCAAAGGAGATAACATTCTGTTTTCAACACTGAAGAGGGGGGGTTCTTTTTTTTTTTTTTTTTTCTAAAAGAGGACACAAACTCTTTATGACTAATTAAACAAGCCACTCAGACGATGGCTGCATGACACCACACTGACGGAGCGTCGCAGGGAACCGCAAAGTGAGACGAAATAGAGCCCAGGTAAAAATAAATACACTGGCGGTGACGGAGGAGGAGAAAGTGGTAGTGGCACTGAAACAGTGCGCCATAAAAATGTTAATGGAGATCCATCCATCCATTTTCTACCGCTTATTCCCTCTTGGCGTCGCGGGGGGCGCTGGCGCCTATCTCAGCTACAATCGGGCGGAAGGCGGGGTACACCCTGGACAAGTCGCCACCTCATCGCAGGGCCAACACAGATAGACAGACAACATTCACACTCACATTCACACACTAGGGCCAATTTAGTGTTGCCAATCAACCTATCCCCAGGTGCATGTCTTTGGAAGTGGGAGGAAGCCGGAGTACCCGGAGGGAACCCACGCATTCACGGGGAGGACATGCAAACTCCACACAGAAAGATCCCGAGCCTGGATTTGAACCCAGGACTGCAGGACCTTCGTATTGTGTGGCAGACGCACTAACCCCTCTGCCACCGTGAAGCCCTTAATGGAGATCAAAGAAGGTAA
Organism: Nerophis ophidion; assembly: GCF_033978795.1. Lineage (NCBI taxonomy): Eukaryota > Metazoa > Chordata > Actinopteri > Syngnathiformes > Syngnathidae > Nerophis > Nerophis ophidion. The sequence goes on from NC_084622.1 coordinate 5,960,603, forward strand.
ATAAACGTTATGTTTGATAATGGGTTGGACATATATTTGGAAACGTGACAGATCCATAAACAGTTCAGAAATATGTCATAAACTAGTTAATTTTAAAACATGGGATATCAGATGATTAACTACTTAGCTATGTGTCATTTTCTTACTGGAAAAAAACACAAATAATGACAAAAAACAAATTGCAAATTTTTTAATGTCAATTTAAAACACGAAACATTTCACAAATAAAAAATATATAACCTTTTACCCAATACATATCTTCTAGTTACAACTGAACCAAATCCAAATTATGGCCATATTTTGCAAAGGACAACTCCCTACATCAAGATAATGTGCAATTCACATATACAGTATTTCTTATTTGCACTTCTAATGAATATTAGAATACTATTGTAAAAATACGAAAAACTCAATGTATATGCAGTGGTTAAAGTAATAATTAAACAGTCCCCTAGTCCCACTGATGGATCAATGATGTGTTATCTCCACAGACAGGAAGTAGAATAGAAAGAGATGCAAACCAAGGAGAGAGACCACTAGGCGGAATAAAAAAAAAAAACTTACAGGCTAAATAAAGCAGCCAGGCTAGCATGTGTTATGAGAGCTTGTAAATATTGAACATGTGGCTGAAAGTCTTATTTGTAACATTGTGAAAACCCCCGTGTAGCAAGTAGTAAGTGGACGTACAATGATAAAATAGGTTTTTCTGATAGAACTATATACAGTGGGGCAAAAAAGTATTTAGTCAGCTACCGATTGTGCAAGTTCTCCCACTTAAAATGATGACAGAGGTCTGTAATTTTCATCATTGGTACACTTCAACTGTTAGAGACAGAATGTGAAAAAAGAATTCAGGAATTCACATTGTAGGAATTTTAAATAATTTATTTGTAAATTATGGTGGAAAATAAGTATTTGGTCAACCATTCAAAGCTCTCACTGACGGAAGGAGGTTTTGGCTCAAAATCTCACGATACATGGCCCCATTCATGCTTTCCTTAACACAGATCAATCATCCTGTCCCCTTAGCAGAAAACCAGCCCCAAAGCATGATGTTTCCACCCCCATGCTTCACAGTAGGTGTGGTGTTCTTGGGCTGCAACTCAGTATTCTTCTTCCTCCAAACACGACGAGTTGAGTTTATACCAAAAAGTTCTATTTAGGTTTCATCTGACCACATGACATTCTCCCAATCCTCTGCTGTATCATCCATGTATCCATTTTGGTATAAACTCAACTCAACTTTGGTATAAACTCAAGATACTAATAAAAGGCCATATCGCCCAGCCACATATATGGGAATCCAGGGGAAATAATTATATATATATATATATATATATATATATATATATATATATATATATATATTGGTTGACAAGACTTTGCAGCATCGCGTGGACATCGGGGGCGGTACCTCTGGATTGGCAGACCGGGGTGGTGGTTCCTCTCTTTAAGAAGGGGGACCGGAGGGTATGTTCCAACTATCGTGGGATCACACTCCTCAGCCTTCCCGGTAAGGTTTATTCAGGTGTACTGGAGAGGAGGCTACGTCGGATAGTCGAACCTCGGATTCAGGAGGAACAGTGTGGTTTTCGTCCTGGTCGTGGAACTGTGGACCAGCTCTATACTCTCGGCAGGGTTCTTGAGGGTGCATGGGAGTTTGCCCAACCAGTCTATATGTGCTTTGTGGACTTGGAGAAGGCATTCGACCGTGTCCCTCGGGAAGTCCTGTGGGGAGTGCTCAGAGAGTATGGGGTATCGGACTGTCTTATTGTGGCGGTCCGTTCCCTGTACGATCAGTGCCAGAGCTTGGTTCGCATTGCCGGCAGTAAGTCGAACACATTTCCAGTGAGGGTTGGACTCCGCCAAGGCTGTCCTTTGTCACCGATTCTGTTCATAACTTTTATGGACAGAATTTCTAGGCGCAGTCAAGGCGTTGAGGGGTTCCGGTTTGGTAACCGCAGGATTAGGTCTCTGCTTTTTGCAGATGATGTGGTCCTGATGGCTTCATCTGACCGGGATCTTCAGCTCTCGCTGGATCGGTTCGCAGCCGAGTGTGAAGCGACCGGAATGAGAATCAGCACCTGCAAGTCCGAGTCCATGGTTCTCGCCCGGAAAAGGGTGGAGTGCCATCTCCGGGTTGGGGAGGAGACCCTGCCCCAAGTGGAGGAGTTCAAGTACCTAGGAGTCTTGTTCACGAGTGAGGGAAGAGTGGATCGTGAGATCGACAGGCGGATCGGCGCGGCGTCTTCAGTAATGCGGACGTTGTACCGATCCGTTGTGGTGAAGAAGGAGCTGAGCCGGAAGGCAAAGCTCTCAATTTACCGGTCGATCTACGTTCCCATCCTCACCTATGGTCATGAGCTTTGGGTCATGACCGAAAGGATAAGATCAAGGGTACAAGCGGCCGAAATGAGTTTCCTCCGCCGTGTGGCGGGGCTCTCCCTTAGAGATAGGGTGAGAAGCTCTGCCATCCGGGAGGGACTCAAAGTAAAGCCGCTGCTCCTTCACATCGAGAGGAGCCAGATGAGGTGGTTCGGGCATCTGGTCAGGATGCCACCCGAACGCCTCCCTAGGGAGGTGTTTAGGGCACGTCCAACCGGTAGGAGGCCACGGGGAAGACCCAGGACACGTTGGGAAGACTATGTCTCCCGGCTGGCCTGGGAACGCCTCGGGATCCCCCGGGAAGAGCTAGACGAAGTGGCTGGGGAGAGGGAAGTCTGGGTTTCCCTGCTTAGGCTGTTGCCCCCGCGACCCGACCTCGGATAAGCGGAAGATAATGGATGGATGATGATGGATATATATATATATATATATATATATATATATATATATATATATATATATATATATATATATATATATATATATATATATATATACATACATACATGTGTCTCATGTGTGCTGGTATGACAAAGTTCCTTGAATCCTGAAAAATAATCTGTAAGTGGTAAAAACATTTTAAAAAAAGATTTTAAAAAGTACAACAAACTAAATACTAAAACTATTATTGAGTCATAATGTAGTGGAATAGTAAGTTAGAATAGCATGTTTTGTATTAATAATAATATCAATAAGTTTCCATTGAGAGATAAGATTTACTTCCATAAATAAATAATCACAACATAAGATACAATTTGTAAAAGAAGCAACAAGTAGAATACAATACAATATGCTGGTTGGTAAAACTAGTAAGTAGTAGACTAGATTAAAATGTCTTTTTTTTTTTTTTTGTAAAAAAAATCTGTGAGGGGCAATATACTGAAGAAGAAAAGCACAATAAACCTGTTGCTAAAACCAGTACTTCATCATAAAGTTCATTGTTTTTTTGGTGAAGCCATTCTTTAGTGGATTTTAGATGTGTTGTCATTCTGAAAAAAATGGTAAATGGGTTACACTTGTATAGCGCTTTTCTACCTTCAAGGTACTTAAAGCGCTTTGACACTTTTTCACCCATTTAAACAAACATTCACACACTGATGGCAGGAGCTGCCATGCAGGGCTCTAACCACAACCCATCAGGAGCAAGGGTGAAGTGTCCTGCTCAAGGACACAACGGATGTGACGAGGTTGGTAGAAGGTGGGGATTAACCAGGAACCCTCAGGTTGTTGGCACGGCCACTCTCCAAACTGTGCCACGCCGTCCCAATCCTAATCGTTCTTACTGAAGTGCCAGAATTCCTACTAAATCCCCCAAAAACAAAAGCCATGTGTGGACTTATTACACTGAACTAACTGTAACGGTGAAAAAGAGGAATAGTCAGAGGAGCTTCCTCATTGGACATTAAGTGTGCAACAGGCACAAGTTATCTGCATGATCATCACATGCCTGTATGAAGAATAGGGAAGGAAACGTCCGTGTGACACCATCAAAATCCTCTTAAAAGTACTTTCCTGAGTAACTTCCAAAAATAGTGGGGGCCGCCAAGCTTTGAAGCAGCACATATGAGTCAGTGAGAAGAACGCTTGTCATCAAGGCGAGAGTGAAGCTGGGGGCGAATGCAGACTCCCAAAACATAGACTTATGATGACACCTCCATAGATTTGCATTTCAAGAGGCGCTTCCAAGCCCCCTGAAGGCAAAACAACGATTAATATCCACGCTCGGCGAAAGGAATTTCAAGTAGAGAGCGTGGATGAAAAGTCGCTCTTCTCCTGACACTGGAAACCATAGTGTTTGTGGTCAAGATGGATGCATGTTGACTAGAGGTATACTTTTTATTTTGTATTGTAAAAAAAAAGCTAAAATCTGACGTTATTGTATACATTCAAAGACAAAACTTTGTGTCAGTTTCGTGTAGGTGACAAAATTAGTAGGGGTGTCCCGGTCCAATATCAATATCGATCGGATATCTTCAAAATAAGTATGGGATGATCTTGTCTTGCATGTAAAATGTCCGATATAAGCTACGATTCAGGCAGTCCTGCGTCTACATGTCCTCCATATGCACACATAAGGCTGGCCTTGTCTTGTATTTCAGTGAAATCACTGACAAAAGGCAAACATGGTAGGCAATAGTTACTAGAAATAAGCAGCTACACGCCAACTAAGCACACAATAGCACACAGGCTAGACCTGACCCTAATTGAACAATATTGTAGTCTAAAACAGCACATTTGTCCAAGTATCGTTGCATAAAACAAACACATACAAGTCTCCAAGGCGTATTAGAAAGTAACCAGCAACAAAGGTGTCCGCATCATTCAACTTACTTCGTCATGAGAGTTACCTTAATTATTGTGACCAATAGGTGATGCCAAAAAACAAATTACCACTCAACTTCAACTTAAAAGCAGTCAATTCCTGACTGTTAATAATAGTTTAGTGTTTTTAATACCTACCATTGTTCTCCGACTAATTTTACTTGAACAAACCTTTTCTAACATTCCACGCTGAAAAATAAAATTATGTACTATGATTCGTGCTGAAACTGTGTACTCAAAGCGCTACTATCAGTATCCTACTGGAAGTTAAAAAAAAACTTTGTATCAGAATTTTAGCTTTCATTAAAGTATGTGTGTTTGCTCTTTTTCTTCTAGTTTTGTTTTATTGTTTGATTTTATATTTAAAATATTATGCGAGCAAAAAAGCTCAAGCTGAGGGCCGCAAATGCCCACCTGGCCGAACTTTGGACACCCTTTGTTTACACAGTACTTTTGAAGACAAGGACGATGAGTGCTTCCACAGTTTGCTGAGTACAAAATGTATTTAGTGTGCCAATCATGGGTACTTTAACTTTAACTAAGTTGTTGGTATAAAACAACTTACTAATTTAAAAAGTTGTATTTAAATATTTGTATGCATTGTTTAACTATATTTTTCATTAAATAAAGAAATTGGAACAGTTTATTTACTTCAGCCAATCATCTAAGAAACAATAAAAACAAAAACTATTCAAAAGCATTATCTGTAAAAATAGAAATATACACAAAATGTGTTAACCATATTATTTTTTTCTTCTCAATAAATTCTGTATTGAATTTAAAATGTAATTGATTTGAATGTTTGAATAAAAACATTATAAAATATTTATTATATTTATTTAATTTAATTAAAGTGTTTAACTAAGGAAATAGAACTGCTTAATTACACTGAGTCAATCAGCACAGAAAAACAGTCAAATGAAATCACTAAGCATAACTGTTAAATGTTACATAAAAACTCTACCAATAAATACTCTTACAGTTATTTTACGTAACTATTTAAAATGTATAATATAATTAAAACAAATCCGCATCTTCCTACTTTTCGGTTATGTTGAGTGGTGCAAGTGTAAACATGTGACTGACTGCAATGTGGATTGTTTTGCAAATTCAGAATAAATCAAACCATTAAGTTTGATGGAAATTGCTTGAGTAGTTCCTGCATAATCCCACTAACAAACAAATACTGTAGCAATGAAAACATGACCTTGTTGGCCCGGCGACTCGGCTAAGCTGCAGGACAAATTGCCTTTAACTTCCTCATATTTGCCACTTATGCCTCTTTGGGCCATTTTTATTGCCGACTGTTGTTTTGCTTCAGCACGACTTATTCCTCGCTGAGTCTCCTCGCTGCTCCTGAGCTGTTAATTTCCCCACGAGGATCGATAACCGATGCAGCTTATCTTTTCAAAACCACTGTGGTCCAACTGAAATATTAGCAAACAGTGGCCACGAGCAAATGTCACTGAGTAAGGTTACAGCTGTATTTCTGGTGGTATTATTGCGTCTGTGTCTGGCGTCAACGTATAACGCTCTGTCAGTTTACAGATAAGTAACGGAGCAGCTGACATTTAACTAAATTCCCAGTAACTTTAAGCAATTGCTGTACGAACACATTTTAATAGGTCCCTCTTGGATGATAGGCTGCTGAAAGGCCACCCAGATCCGGCTCATTTAACGACGACAAGGCACGGAATAAAATATCATTTTGAGAATTTCATTGTGGGTCGTAATAAAGGCACACAGCCATATCTGCATACAGTAATATCCCAGCGTGATAGCAATAATATTAGCACACGAAACGCATATCAGTTTTTTGCCTTTCATTAAGCATTAGATTCAATTGCATTATTAAAACCACTGTGGCTTTGACTTTTAAAGTGCAAACTGTCTCAGTGTGATTCTGCACCTCATAGTCTTTGCAATTAGACTGAAGCAAAAGGCATCAAAATGTCCTACTGATTATATTACATCAAGCGAAACTGTCCTATATTATAGCATTTGTTTGGATGTAGTTGAAGTTAGTTGGTGTATACGTACTGAACGTGAGGCAACACATAGCCAGTATTGTCTAAACAGTAAAGTCAAAATTACTTTTTCATGTTCCCGCCTCTTGACTGTAGGCAAGACACAATTATCTTGCTGTTCCCTTGGGCTGCCAGATATTTACACAATAATGGCGGTGCGTTGATAGTACATGTATGCTGCTATACAAGCTATGGCTATTGAATTGTCTATATAAAAGATACACTGTAGTAAAATTAGTGCCTAAACGTGAAACTCACTTTTGGGAGATATTTGAAGTGTCATTTTTGAGTTTGTTTAGGTCATTAGACTACTTCCTGATTCATGGAAGATAACAGAAACTGGTGGCGCCATTATGATTGTGGGTTGTTGTCTATGCAGAATAAGTTGCTCTTTCACCTTAGCTTTTTTAAATGGACCCTCTTATGCAAAATAAACTTTTCAATCCTGATGGGACCTGTTTATTTGTGTTTGGGATCTGCAAACGTCCTGAAAATGTGAAATCAAACTGTGATATTTATAAAAAAAACTCTTGCCGTCTTTCATACTTCCTCCAAAGGAGCCGTTGAGAATGTTCCCTAAGTGTGATGTTTTTCCCAGGTGCGACCTCAGCAGATAATCCATGTGCTATAAATTTACCCAAACTTCTTTATGAGAGTCCGCCATTTTTAATTTATGTAAGATTGGTTGAGTCCACAACATGTCCACGATGAAAACCAGTAAACAAACATGCTCTCTTGTTGGTTGTTTAACTCCGTACAAGTTGTTAAAAAAACTTTCAGTCACATCTAAAGTAAAATGTGACTTACTTTTATTTTTTATAATTCGTAGCAATGTCCCTTCAACTTAGTGACAGTGTGTGCAAAGAAAACTCCTGCTTCGCCAACAACAAACCTTTACAAAAAGATGGATCTTCCGAAAAAGTGCTTTTAGTGGCGGGCTTGGTGTCTACTATTTCTGGGAATGGAGGAGACGATGAAACCTTAAGTAATATCATTGGGTTAGAAATGTGGGAATGATATGTTAGCAATGTTAGCTCAATTTGTTTTGTACCTAGCTTAACCTTTATAATGTACGACAACAGCGTTCCCGAAAAACTACTTTTAATTGGATCAGTGCGTACTGTGTTTGGGAATGGAACAGTAAGTATTTTAATCCGTTATTACGTTAGGGATTTAGCTCATAATGGACTTTATAGCATTGAGCCTCTATTGTACTTATTAACATGGTATAGAATAGAAAAGCATTTTATTGTCAATATACACATGTCTACGTCCAGCTTTGGAAAAATACAGACTTTCAAGCAGTTTAACCTTAGTGTATAGTTACTAGAGGTGGGAACCTTGGAGCGCCGCACGATTCTATTACGTTTCGATTAAAAATCGATTATTGATGAATCTTTGATTTATGTATATTGATGCAATTTTACATTTTGTTTCACTAAATAAGCTTTTATCACTTGCAACTAGGGCTGGGCGATATGGCCTTTTTTTAATATTGCAATATTTTTAGGCCATATCGCGATATACAATATATATTACGATATTTTGCCTTGGCCTTGAATGAACACTTGATACATATAATCACAGCAGTATGATATTCTATGTGTCTACATTAAAACATTCTTCTTCATACTGCATTCATATATGCTACTTTTAAACGTTCATGCAGAGAGGGAAATCACAACTAGGTCAATTGACCAAAAGTATAAGTGTAAGTTATTAAGCAGTGGCATAAACATTCATGTCATTTCCAAAACAGAAAGTGTAAAGTTGTCAGAGACATTTTAAGTGTCGAATAAAAATGAGCTGCATAATAGGAAATCAAATAGTATTCGTCCTTCACTATGTGGTAGGTTACTACGGACGTTATTAAATTCTCTTCATTCTCTAGCGAGTGACTTTTCAAATGATGTTACATATTAGCAGTAATGCTAATTTTTATAGCAACGCTTTTGCCCCACACTTGACAAATTACGGCTGTCTGTTCGACATATTCCCACTTGAAGCCGAACCACCGCCAGACGATGGACCCCCTGCTGTTTTTATTGGGAATTAAGTCTTCCTTCATTTGTTACTAGATTCGCACCTTCTTTCTCTTGTATTACGACTCGTACGGCTACCTTAACATCACAGCTAACGTTACCCAGTCTGCTACCTCTCTGCTGGGCGAGGGCGTATACGTATGTGACGTGTGACGTCACGTGTGTAAGTTTGTGCGCCTGCTTGTCTGTGAGAAGGAGAGACAGGAAAGAGTGAGAATGCCCGCAGCTAAAAGCAACTGCGTGAGAACGTCCATCCATCCATCCATTTCCTACCGCTTATTCCCTTTTGGGGTCGCGGGGGGCGCTGGCGTCTATCTCTGCTACAATCGGGCGGCAGGCGGAGTACACCCTGGACAAGTCGCCACCTCATCGCAGGGCCAACACAGATAGACAGACAACATTCACACTCACATTCAAACACTACGGCGAATTTTAGTGTTGCCAATCAACCTATCCCCAGGTGCATGTCTTTGGAAGTGGGAGGAAGCCGGAGTACCTGGAGGGAACCCACGCATTCACGGGTAGAACATGCAAACTCCACACAGAAAGATCTTGAGCCTGGATTTGAACCCAGGACTGCAGGAACTTCGTATTGTGAGGCAGACGCACTAACCCCTCTGTCGCCGTGAAGCCCTGCGTGAGAACATATACTCGAATATTACGATATAGTCATTTTTTATATCGCACAGAGACAAACCCGCGATATATCGTAAAGATATATCGCTCAGCCCTACTTGGAACCACAAAAAACAGTGCATTTGTAAAAAGAAGCAGTGAAATTAATTCCTACATTTATTAAATTAATGGAAATGTGTGCAAAACAGGAGCATAAGTGCCCTAAAATAAAGGAGCTGGTCAGATCTCTTGGTGATGTGGCTCCCTGCAGTCAGCCAAATTATAGAACTGTCTGTATTACTTTATTAAAATAAATAAGCAGATTATACACATTTACAAATTGATTTTATAATTGCCCATGTGTAAATTGCAATGCATTTAAAAATGTAAATAATTTCTCCCACCTTTGATAGTTACAGACCTGGCTGCTTACTTCCGCTCTTCAGTCTGCACGGTGAGCCCGCTTGTCTCGCTATATCATCTGGGATGTTGTGTAGTGGTGAAAGTCACTCAAAATTGATGGCAGTCACCAAAGTCCATAGGGTGAGATAGTTCAAAATAAAAGCTAAAAAAAACTACAACACTTGGCTGCTGGGGCGGGGACAAATGTTTTCTGAATGTGTAGGGAGGAGTTCATTGCCCTTTAAACAACTGCGCCTCTCAAAACGGCTTGTTTTGAAAGTGAGCCAAAAAAGGGCTTGAAAATATGTCAGTCAAACAAAACCTATGCAAAATTTTCACCGAATAACCATCACTACATGTTACTTTATTTTGGCGTCGACTACAGCCTACAGTATTTAGAGTGTAACGACTTCCATTAAAAGCTGATAAACCTTTAACGGCACGGGTCACGTTATTACCAAAAATATTTAAATGATTCTTTGATGTACCATTGGATTAAGTTTTTGAATATTTGATCTCCACTACGTGAAAGTGTTTAAAATGTATATTCAAATAATCATAGGTCCCCTTATAGGACTTCTTTCTTGGATTGTCTTGCACATCTCTACAAAGTTTTCCCCAAAAAAATCCCCGTTTTTTTACTCGGATTGTAGAAATAAAAACTTTTGGACTGATCTTTTCTGAGCCTGAAAACACAAACATTAGAAAACCGTTTCCCAAGTGGTGGTTTTCCAACAACTTTTGTGTTCTAACCGTGCCCTACTTTTTCATGTCTCCACATTTGACAACCTATTGGTTTGGGTTTAAAATGCTTAAAATAGCATACATTTATTACAGATATTCAAAGTTTTATGATCATTCAATATATGGACAATTAGTTGGCAAGGTCACCTGTCCCCCACAGGCTAATATGTTTTGTATGTTTTTCAACCCATCTTGCTCAGATTTTACACACATGGTCTTGTTTGTCAACTAAAGTTGTGAACAAAATTTCATGGTGATTTGGCAAAACACCCCAAAGTAACAGTGGGTGTTTTGTAGTGGAGCAAAGAGTTGTGCAGGAAATGCCACCAAGTCTTATGGACATACTTTTCAAAAAACGCAGGCAAGGCAGTAGACATGTGTGTATTGACAATAAGCTTAAACAAACACATACCTTGAGTTGCATCCTCAACTACTGGCCTGGCAGGAGCCTTACAGCCTTACTTGTTCCTGCAGGCCCTTTTATACCAAGAATGTTCTGACATTCCCATTTTTACGAGGTCGATATTACGTAAATATGCACTCAAGCAAGACTTTTGCATATTTTTTGCATTTCCAGACTTAAACAATACGTCAAGTAAAGCTTTCAAGATGTAAACATACTTATGAATAAACTCTTGGCCTCTGTATTTTTGGATACGTACCATCAGGGGACACATCTGTTGGAAGTGTTTTGAACGAGCCATCTGTTATAAAAATGGTTGCACGGTGCCATATTCTGCAAGTGAAGGACTCCCATGATCCATGTGGTGCTTTATCTCCTCTATAAAAGTTCCACATGCACACACGGCTTATCTCTCTCTCACGTCCTCCTCAGTTCACCGGCAAAGTAACGTTCAGTCCCACCACCACACCCACCCCCCAGCCACAACTCCACTCTTTTCTTCCCCAGGTTGCTGTGACCTTCATCCAGCTGCTGCTGGAGCACCGACTCCTCATGCATCTGTCACCCCACCAGTCCTGGCTGGCTGACGCTCACATTTGGTATACTTCATAATTAATGGCCCAGTCTGCATGCAAAGAAACAGTAGGGAAAGACGGACGGGGGTGCAAGGCAGCAGTACCCAACATTATTAACGGAAAGCAGTTGGATGTCATGTTAGCTGCAAGCAAAGGTGATAATTAAAAAAATCTCTGGGCTGGAGTTAATTGGTCAGTATGGGGATTAACTGTAAAAAGACTGATAATCATTAAATAAAATGAGCTGGTGCCTCAGTTCGAACACAAACAAAATAACCTCGCAAAAAAATAAGGCTTTGCTAACAGACTGAGATTTCACATACAAAAATGACTAAAACGCATGCCAGGCCAGTAGGTGGCTACAACACTTTACAAAGACAAGGCAAGTGCTCATCCGTGACCCTAAACTATACTTAAGTTTGTGTCAGTTTATATCAAATACCTGTACTAATAGGAGGTCCCACATATCCCCCATTCTAACAGAACTTCACTGGCTGCCAGTGTCCTACAGGATAAGCCTGGGCTGATATTCGATAAGTCAATTAAGCAAAAAAAATTAAAGTCGGTAAGTTTTCTAGCGTCGATAAATTGCCATGTGCAAGCTTCAAGAGCATTCATGCTTTTCGTCGCTTTTAGCAGCTAAGCACGTTTGTACCACAGCGGAATGAAAAGAAGGGGGTGTCTTTGAGTCTTTGTGGGGTGACACGGGCCGCTGGCCGGCTAGTGCAATTAGTTAGCATGTAACAGCTAACGTGGACAAAATGAACACAAAACCAAATTCCACCGCACCAATGTGGGAATATATCAGTTTAAACCTTTGGAACAAGATGAGCCTAACACCGAATGTGCGCGACTACAACAACGCCCACTTGAAATTCAACCACTCGACAGTTCACACTCAGTTTGCGTCTGGTGAAGAAGCCAGGTGACAGGTCAGTGTAAATAAAACAGTGCAAAATAGCATGCGCTCACAAAAAGTGGGGTTAAATTTATCGGCAAAGACATGCTGCCATTTAATACTAGCATTTTTTTAAAAGTGCTGTCATGTTGTCATGTCATGTCAGTGTTCCTCACCCAGAATCTGCAAAACTATTTATTTTTTTTTTGCATATGACTCTTAATACATATGTTTAAAATGTAGTGTTCATATTTTTACTTTGCACTTTTGTTTAAAAATGTCCTAACTTGATTGTCAGTTAAGGTCATGTACAACTCTACCTTTGCCTCCATGTTCAATATTGAAGTGCAACTTTGTTTGTCAATACTTTATTTGGCTATTTTGTTTATTGTTATGATTGTATGTATTTTATACATCAATAATTAATAAACTGTATCATATAAGTGCAATATTTTGCAAACAGTATTTTGTATTGTTATTGCTTGTTTTATTCAAGTTTATTGCATTTGAAAGGATGTACATTATTATTACAGTACGTATTAGGGGTGTGGGGAAAAAAATCGATTTGAATACGTTGTGCGATTCAGAATCGATTTTAATTTTCAAACAAATCTAATTTTTTTATTTATTTATTTATTTTTTTTATCAATCCAACAAACCACTACACAACAATACCATAACAATGCAATCCAATTCCAAAACCAAACCTGACCCAGCAACACTCAGAACTGCAATAAACAGAGCAATTAAGAGGAGACACAAACACGACACAGAACAAACTACTTTCACTACTTTTGAAACAAGAATGAATAATATCAACAACAGTATCAACATTAGTTATAATTTCAGCATAGCAGTGATTAAAAATCACTCATTTACATTATCATTATATTTATTAAAAAAAAAGAACAATAGTTTCGCAGTGGCTTATACTTGCATCGCATCTCATAAGCTTGACAACACACTGTGTCCAATGTTTTCACAAAGATAAAATAAGTCATATTTTTGGTTCGTTTAATAGTTAAAACAAATTTACATTATTGCAATCAGTTGATAAAACATTGTCCTTTATAATTATAAAAGCTTTTTTTTTTTTTTTAAATCTACTACTCTGCTAGCATGTCAGCAGACTGGGGTAGATCCTGCTGAAATCCTATGTATTGAATGAATACAGAATCGTTTTGAATCGAAAAAAATATCGTTTTTGAATCGAGAATCGCGTTGAATCGAAAAAAATCGATATATTATCGAATCGCGAACCCAAGAATCGATATTGAATCGAATCGTGGAACACCAAAAGATTCGCAGCCCTAGTATGTATTTATTAGCATTAAATCAGTGGTTAATTTGGTCTCACAAAAGTATTGGCAATAATATCTTTTGTAGGTCAATATATCGTGAAGCAAAATTTGTTATTGGCCCTGTTTATTATCAGGGTTGTCAATGTTAACGCATGCAATTAATAAAAACAATTATAAGGCAGGGAGTATTATGCACAGGTAGTGATGACGTCACACATCAGTGATAGTTAAAGCAATGTGCTCTGTGCCCACTTTCGCTTCAAAACAAACCTCCATGGAACTTTAGCTAAAACTGAGGCAATTAGTTAGTATTGCAACGACAGACTCTTATCATCAGTGCACATCAAGTTTAAAACAACATCTTAAAGCGAAACACAACCGTGAGGATCGCGCCGCTAGCGTGAATGCTATTTAAATAGGTTTGCCAAACGTCCCTCGAAAAAGATATCGTCCCGTATTTAGAAACGAAAGTATTGATCTGTCAAAGGATGCACTTTATTTCAGTATTTTTCATTAAGTAAGCAGCCAACAGAGACGATTATTTTTGTTTTCATATTCCCTGGTTGGTGCGCCCCGTAAAAGAAAAAGGTCATTTGTGATGTCACGCACCAGTTTTGTCAGTTTCGCTACACTAGCCAACACACACTGAGGAGGCATCTTGCTAGTGCAGATGACTAAGTAAGTGTATAAAAGTTAAAATACAAGTGTTCTGCTGTCTATGGCTGTAATAAGCACAATATTTATGTGAACGTCTTTGATTCGTCACTGAGTGCAGTTGGTCCGAGGTCGAGCACACGCCGTCATTCAATGAGGATATTACACAGCCAGTTTGCACACTTTGGTAGGCAAATATGTATGTGGCTTAAACTATTAGTGGTGTGTCATTTATTCCACTTTGATGAGCTATGAGTGTATATGTGGGGCTTTTATTTAACGACAAATTACACAATAGCATAAAGACAATAACCTCACTAAGAGGACATCTTCCTAATAAAAGCACAATTGAAAAGTTGCAAGTCATATTAGTGAAACAAATATGTCGCCTCTCTTTTTGTCACAGTGTAGTGCTCACAGTGATGAAAGTTGGAGACCTGCTCAATCATAAAGCTGCACACTACATTTATTTTGTTTTAGGCAAAGCAGGACAGATTCCTGTTAAAGAAATATGCTCATTTTTTGTTCTGTTAAGTTAAACTGGAAATGTTTCTAATTAAGACAAGAAAAACAAAAATGTGCACTTAATTCTTACTACTGTCACCAAGTTTTATGCAAATTAATGACTTGCAGTTCAGGTAAAACATTTAGAAAATGTTCCCTTATGACATTCTGACTATACAATTGTATTTTTATCCAAATATTAGGGTATTTTCTAAAACGGAGGCATGATTTTGGACATCTGGAAGAAGGATGGCTTTACCTGGCTATCTAAAAGATGACAAACACACACACACACAAATACACACAAAATGAGAGATTGACAGGCATCAATGTGGCGGTATCATAAGATTAAACATACAATCTATTAAATAGCAAATAATCTAATAATTAATCAAAGATATAATTCTACACAATGAGTCTATTAGACTGCTAAAACTGCCAATGGTTAATCAATAATCAATATACAAGTGTGCAACTTTTTAAACATAAATTCATTTTCTTTTAGAGGAATTTAGATTTTGTGTTTTGTTGTTTTCATTGCTGCTATTTTAACTGTTATAATATACAAACTAGATTAAAAAAAATGTGGCTCTTTGCTTTTCATTTATTTTAAATGGAACACATTCTAAAAATCATTTTAATTTGTGTACTAGCTGAATGAGCAGCACAGTTACAGTATAAATAAACATTTATGAATGAATTAGTCATCTTTGTCGTCAGTAAACACATGCCGAAAATAACTTAAGTTGCATTTGGAAGTCAATGGAAAAATTAGAGCCATTAAATGTGTGTACGGTTTATTATCCAACTATTCGGCTAATTGTTAAGGTAATCGTTGACTAATCGACTATTAAAATAATTGTTAGTTGCTGCCCTAATGCACATGATAAATCAATTGATACTATTCTTTAAAATGTGTGATATCAAAGCACCAAAAAGCAGAATAAAACAGCATTATTTGTGGAATACGTGCTTCGGCAGCAATTTCCATTATTAAGTCAACCACGTTGACACTCTCTCTCTTTTCGAAAGCCACCTCTTTGAAGGAACGATGTAACGGCGAGCTGCCACATCCAGCACAGGCGTGCAACATTTGCACAGAAATGAAACATCCTGCAATATGCTCAACTCTCAGATCTGTTTTTCTTCTTGTCGGCATTAGGCCATGCGGTTTAACATCACTCGGCGCCTCTGAAGTGTTTAAATGGAAAAAGATTTCGATCCGTTCCAAATTCAATTATTAAAGCACATGAAAAAAATACATTAGCGTGCTAGTTTTCTTTTGGTCTCTGCCAGTAACATTCTCCTGGATAGGAATCAAGCTGAAGACATCTCTGGTGTCGGGGAGGAATAGAATTTATGGTGTGAACTTTGCCAGTGCAGCGACCCGACGAGGTGGGTTTTGAAAGCAAGCCCTCGGAGAGTAGTAAATAGATACCACTAGTTGATGTCAGGACGGTCAGTTCAGCTGCTGTGAGGCCACCGGCGAGACGATGTAGGCCGAGGCAGACGTCAGTATTGTGCGCGTGTCCGTCAATGGCGGCCAGTCCTCGGCAACGCAAACACAAAGATGCTGACAGACAATAAACACTTCCTTTGTAAACAAGGAGCATAACCTATGCTTTCCTGTTTCATACATTTTCAATTTTGTTTTTTAAACAATGGTGCCAAATGCCTCGGTCTACCTCACATCTAAAGCATGGCATGTTTGCATGGACACCCACAATGTAGCCGAGTCACCGAATGACTGCGATCGCTCCTCGCAAGCTGAAATACTAAAATGACAAATAAAAAGGTACCACTGGTTCTCAATGGGGCTTCACAAGGGACACAAAAGCCACGCTCACCACGGGGACCTTCCATGAAAAACTTCAGAAAGACGTAGGAATCTTCGAGCCCCTCCCGATGCGTTTACAATTACAAAATTAAACTAACAAATCACTTGGCTCTTATTGGGAGCTGGTTTTGCATGTACTAGTCCTCGGGACGCAGTTCTAAGAACTACCAGATTCGAGTTTAGTTATAAGAACTATCCTTTCCCATAGGGACTTTTCCTTTTCATGTTGGCACATGGCTGGGGATGCTGGGGACCTTGGTAAGAAACATGTGTGACGCATATCCGCCTGCGACCCGTGGTGTAGTACTTTAGCACTTCACCCAACCCTAAAAAAACAACCAACAACCAGCCCGCCAAAAGTGAACAGAAAAACAACACAAGCAAGAATGGAGACCTGGGAGGCTACTGTGTTCATGATTGTCTGCTTGCAAGGAATAATAACAGAACTTTGAGTTGTGTTAGTTCAGTCTAAATATAACCTAGACCGTTTGGTCACAGGACTACATTCCGGATCCACAACAGCGTTGCACCAAGTAGTGTCCTTCTTAGAAAAATCATATAACATAGTTAAAAGAGAGCCACACACAAGTTCCTGACTGGTGGAAAGCAGAGTGCAGTCACTCTTGCTCTGGGAGGTAAAAGTACAACTTGGCTGTAATGATGATTGGGTTTGGACGCCTGCAGACAGAAATGTTTCAGACGGCATCAAACTTCAATCCAGCAGAGGCTGAGTAGTCAAGGATAAAACCACATGATTTTCAACAGAAAAGGCAAACAGCTATGTCATTTTGGTTGCTTATTTTGAAGACTAAAAACACGAGACATCTGAAAGAGGGAAGCTCTTCAAAGCAATGTCGTTTGAAGTTTCCGCGTAAATGCTCAAAATGCTCTTCTTCACAACCAAAACAACAACGCTAGATTTAAAGTATAGAATAACCGCACGATTAACATATTGACTCAAATATAAGACAGCATTTTTTTCTTTTTAAAAAAATCTTAAAAAAAGATTGATGGATTTATACTTGCGCAACATGATTCCTTCTTAAGCAAGCCAGGTCCTTTCTTCTTGTTGCTCACTGTTCACTAAAAATGTCTAAAAA
This sequence comes from Nerophis ophidion, assembly GCF_033978795.1. Taxonomy (NCBI): domain Eukaryota; kingdom Metazoa; phylum Chordata; class Actinopteri; order Syngnathiformes; family Syngnathidae; genus Nerophis; species Nerophis ophidion. The sequence goes on from NC_084622.1 coordinate 5,978,412, forward strand.
GTAGGGCAAGGGTTTAGCAATATATGTATTCATATATGTGTATTGACTGAGTTCCCAGTCAGCTAATGACACAGTCACCTGTCTACTTCATAAACAAATGTAAAGCAGCCCAACCTTTTCTAGCAATAATGCCAAGTGGAAGCCGGAGCTGAGAGACTCCCTCCAGATTAGGAACACTTGGCCTTCCCGATGAAATATGCCAACAAACAAAGTAAAAGAGATAAGACAAAAGTAGTGTGCCACCATTTTCAATAGTGATGGGGGAAGTGGCTACAAGCTGGAACCATTAATGAATTAAGGAACTTGCATCCGTCCATCCATCCATTTTTATTACAACCTGTCCTCACTCGGAGCCTAACTCAGACGTGTACACCATGGCCTGGACGACAGTCAATCACAGCACAAGAATTCACACTTAAATTTATGTCATCATACTAACCGCTGTAAGGAAATTTCATTTACTAAAAATAAAATAGTATGCTCAACCTGTTACTGTTGAACTATGTTCATCGTTCCACATCCCTTAAAATGAAAAAAGTATTACACAGGACATTATATATGTATATAGTATATATATAGCTCACTTGTTAGAGTGGCCGTGCCAGCAACTTGAGGGTTCCAGGTTCGATCCCCGCTTCCGCCATCCTAGTCCCTACCGTTGTGTCCTTGGGCAAGACACTTTACCCACCCGCTCCCAGTGCCACCCACACTGGTTTAAATGTAACTTAGATATTGGGTTTCACTATGTAAAGCGCTTTGAGTCACTAGAGAAAAAGCACTATATAAATATAATTCACTTCACTTCACATTATTTCAGAATATATTATTTGTTAAAGTTAAAAGTTGAAGTACCAATGATTGTCACACACACACCAGGTGTGGTGAAATGTGTCCTCTGGATTTGACCCATCCCCTTGTTCACCCCCTGGGAGGTGAGGGGGAAAGTGGGAAGCAGCAGTGGCCGCGTATCTGTGATGGTATGGGGGTGTATTAGTGGCCAAGGCATGGGTAACTTACACATCTGTGAAACCACCATTAATGCTGAAAGGAACATACAGGTTTTGGAATACCACATGCTGCAATCTAATCGCCGTCTTTTTCATGGACGCACCTGCTTATTTCAGCAAGACAATGCCAAGCCACATTCAGCACATGTTACAACAGCGTGACTTCGTAAAAAAGTGCGGGTACTTTCTTGTTAACACTATTTAAAGAAATTCATATCATCATAGCAAAATATGCAAATTACTCAATGACATAATTGTTCAGTTCAGTTCATTCACTCATAAAAAATCAAACAAAGGAATACATCAAAAATAAATCAATCAACAGAGTAAAATATGAATGAAAAGCAGCTGGAAGAACTTAACTGCCCATTTTCACAAATCCAACAACTGACTTTCAATGTTACCAAGCCATATTTTCATCGTACAAGATCATGATTTTTTATGTTTTTAATGCAAAAATAATTTTACATTGTTTTATTCCACTGTCAAGATTGTTGTTACCATGAATTGATTAACGTGGACCCCGACTTAAACAAGTTGAAAAACTTATTCAGGTGTTACCATTTAGTGGTCAATTGTACAGAATATGTACAGAACTGTGCAATCCACTACTAAAAGTATCAATCAATCAATCAATCAGTTTCATGCACTAACACCTCCGATTGAAATACTTTTTTCCATTATTACTGTTCTAAATGTAAATCCATTAAAGATCTCAGTTCCTTTCATTTTATGGTTAATTTCTCTTTTAACAAATCTGTTTTGAATGTTGTTTGGTAGAATTGTTGCATGTGCTCCGTGCATGAATTTTAGGATATTATACTCTACCAGTTCATGAAACGTTAATAAATTTAACTGTTTGAATCTTTGGTTCGTGGGTTCCCTGTATGCAATTCTACTAATGATTCTTATGGCTCTTCTCTGCAGAAGGAAGGTTGGATTTAAATATGTTTTTAAAGGCACTACGCCACACTTCGATATAGTATGTGAGATACGGAACAATCAAATGACCACGCTCATAACCTTCACCCCACCACCACTGGTATCTTGGCGGTTTAGGGGAAACCCTGTATTGCATATCTCCTTAACTTTAAATGTTATCTAATCATGCAACAAGATAGTCCAAGTAAATCAAAGTACTTAAATACAGTTCAATATGAGTTCAAACCCTGGCCGAGTCATACCAAAGACTGTAAAAATGGGACCCATTACCTCCCTACGTGACACTCAGCATCAAGAGTTGGAATTGGGGGTTAAATCACCAAAAATGATTCCCGGGCACGGCCACTGCTGCTGCTCACTGCTCCCCTCACCTCCCAGGGGGTGATCAAGGGTGATGGGTCAAGTGCAGATAATCATTTTGCCACACCTTGTTTGTTTGTGACAATCATTGGTACTTTAATTTTAACATACTTATATATCCACTTTTATATAAAGCCATACCTAAACATTTAGGTTCATACATCAACTGTTATTGAGGGCAGTAATAACTGCAATGTGGCCTTTAATAAAAACGCATTTGACAAGCCCTGCCTTACAGTACCCAAAATGAACCGAACCATGACCTTAACACTGAGGTGTGTACCGAAGCGTAAGTACGGCATACCGCTACACTCCTAATAAAGAGTGTCTTGCAATGTGATGCTAACCAGAGTCGAGTTGTGGAAGCCAGAGGCGAGCTGCAGTCCTCCATGAGAGTTGAGGGAGTAAGCATAATAGTTAGCGCCATCACACCTTGGAGGCGAGTCACGCTTTATCTCTTATCTGTCCCGACTGGGGAAGAAAAGCGGGGGGGAGGTGCTAAAGTGCTGAGTGGAAAAGGTGTCAAGGGTCATGCGGTGTGAAGTGCAAACAATGCTGCACTGGCACAAGGCCGTAGATAAGAGAGGAAAGTTTGGAGGAGTGAGGGGTGGGGGTGGAAGACGGTGAAGTCCAAGGATAAGGGGGGCACAGATCAGAAATCCACATCAGCGTGACACAGCTTCATCATAGGATAATCCTCAGACATGAAAAGACGAGCCAATCTGGGAATCTGAAGGAAATCTCTATTGCTTGGATTCAATAGCCACCAGCGCCTATAATGCCAAGCGGCCACGCCCTTCAGGCATCTGTCAATGTGTACACTAATATGCAACAATGGCTTACTTCCTCACTGCGCACCCTTTTATGACGCATTCCTGACTGGTTGGTCAAACGGGCTCCAAAGTTGGTCCAATATTTATGGGGACATGATCGTGATTTAGGTCACATCCCGCTTGCTTGTTTCAACGGTAGATTATCTTGTAATTCTAAATGAGCTACTTGCGATCAACCAATTGCATAAACACTAATCATGTACCCGCTTGTTTTCCAGTGCGTTTTTTTATGCTATTTACGGGCTTGCTGGGGACAGGCGGCTCGGGATTGCTCGTTGCTTGCCAGGATTATGGTTTTTATTTTCGAAATTAAAATGACGGAAGTCAGTAATCCAGGGCAAAGCAAACAAAGAGGATGGAGGATCGAATTGACCTCGAAAAACATCATTTTAAATAAGTCTCCGAGATCCCACAGTAGTGTAAGGAAGTACATTATGTAGGCAGTCTAAAAGTGATTTCAATAAGCCTTACTGGAAACACGCCATTTTGTTTGTCTGTAGCTTTAACACTGATGAGTTGTTTATCCACAACATCGAGTAACTCAAAGAAGCGCTATTGTGTACTTTATCCACTTTTTGCATACACAGCTAGTGTCAAAGTACTTTGAGTACCTTAAAAGATAGAAAAACGCTACACAAGTATAACCCATTTACACTTTAACTCTTGTACCACGTAATAAATGTCATATATCAACAAGTCAACATCAAGTAGTGGACAGTGGGGCTGCACAATTTCAAGAAAAAACCTCATTGTGATTTTTCTCTCCTGAATTTTGGTTGCAATTCGATTTACATTTTTTATATTTTATGCATATAAGTGCATGCAACTTCAAAGAGTACATGTAAAGGAAGATCTATTACTTTTATACTGTCAATCAACATATTCTTTTCTCAAGAATATGTTGCACATTAGAACAATGTAGAATAATTTACATTACAAAATCTTTGGCTTTAGCAGAGAGTGTCAGAGCGTTTTTCTACATCATGCACTTAAACAGAAGAAATGATCAATAAAAACTATATTATATGGAGTTTATAATACAATGTTTTCATAATATGTACTGATAATGCAAGTAACGATTTTAAAGGATATAACCTTTTATTTTTAATTACTGTGGAATTGTTTACCATTGTGCTGTAATTGGAAGGTAAATACCTTTATCATAAATAAACCAGATAATTAAAAGGTCTCTCATTTCTTTAGACTAAATTTTCACTTAAATAAATATTAATCATTATAAAGTGCATTTATTCCCAGTTGGAAAAACTAAGTCTTTTGTTTGTTGGCATCCTGGCATTTTCGCTTGTTCAGCCATGTTGATTGGGCTCATATTGCCCATCGGAATTGAAGCTTAAATATTACCACAACGGGACATTTGGCTTTGTAATCATATTATTTCCTCTTAATTTTTGTTACTTCTCACTAGGTAGTCGAGAGGCTCTTTGTACGTTCTTCCTGTGTGTGTCAAGCTGGCGGTCTCGCTCTGCGCCCACCAAAACAAAGACTGTAAATGTCTGAAAAGAGGGCTCACTGCATGTGTTCAATTAATTTTACTGTTAAATAAAAGGCACCCATGTGCTGAGAGCAATGCCCAGAGTAAGACCTCTTTCTCCCTGTTGGAAGCGAGAGATGAAGAAATGTGAGGCTTAACAATTGTGATTGGCGAACTTGTCTGTCACTCAAATGCCGGAATTAAAAAAAAAAAAAAAACTTGACTTGTTGCGGATACGTTATCGCACTAATTAAAACCTCAATGTTTATTAATGGTGCAGCCCTAGTGGACACTAGGACACACATTAGCAACACCAGCATACAGTAACTATGTAAGCTTTATTGCTAACATTACATTATAACATCAATATCATGCTACGGTCTTATTGTGGATGAAGAAAATAAAAATTTAATTCAAAGATTTCACATCTGTAACTGCCTCAGAGGTAATTAACAGAGCATACGGCTTGAAGATGTGCAGCAAAGCCTTTTTTTTGCAAAGTTGTCTTCCATCAAGATGCAGGGGCTTATTAGAGGCAGTATTATGTCCATGAGAAAGGATGTATTTTATAAAAACCCACAAAATCCAGCATCTGGGCGCCTCATCGCTCTACAGCAGTGGGAGATGATAGATTTTTCTAATGTTGGGTGCTCTTAAACTCCTAAACAGGCTCAAGGGGCACATTAATTAGAGCATTAAGAAGTCAATTTTCTTAATAAAAAAAAAAATTAAAGAAAAGGGCTACAGTATATTCCTTAGTTATGCCTTTTTTGTACAGTCAGGTCCAAAACTATTGCTCTTTGACCTTACAAGTGTGGAACACATTTTCTAAAAAAAAAATTAAAATCCACAGAAACACTTTTAAATCTTACAGAAAGTTGTTTCCAAGGAAGGTAGAAGATGTTGTCCAAACTCGCCCTTTTCAAAAATGAACAAGTCTCAAATTGTTTGTTAAAATGACCGTTTCAACCCCACTTCTCTTAAAAGTAGAGCAAACAAATGAGGGAGATGATAGATTTTTTTTAACGGTTGGCTCTAGGGACACACATTAATGTTCAAACATCATAAAAATTATGTTTTGTAACCTTTCGGGGTGCGTTCACGCTTGTCATGTTGGGTTCGGTGAAAATAACCTGGAACTGCTGTTTGTTCAAGTGGGAAGGTGATTGTACAAACACTGATGTGCACCAAACAAGCAGACCGAGACCACTTAAGGGATAGGTCTCGGTGCCCTTGCAAGTGAACTCTGGTTTCGCTTCGATTCACTAGATTCAAGTGTAAAAACCGCACGGGCCAAACACAGTGTTGAACTGACAGAAAGAAGCATTCAGAATTGACAAAAATCCTGAGAACCAGCGTCTTCTGAAATGGACATTTGTTTTGGTTCTATTTCTTTTGTCAGAGTTACAAATTTCAGACAAGAAAATAGGCAAAACATGGTGGTCCTTGGGAGTAATTGGGTAATTTTCCACCAAAGGTTCAGGAGCTTTTGATTTCCTGGAACTGCAGGTTATTGTGGACTTCTGTGGTTTGTGTTTTCACCACATATCGCAGTGCTGGGTACTTTCTATAAATTAAATAAATAATAAAAAATAAAAAGTGCTGAAAATTTGAATTTCCCCTCGGGGATTAATAAAGTATTTCTGTTTCTGATACAAAACAGGCTGCTGACGTACGGCGAAACAGTGAATTTCTACGCTGATCCCATGTAAACACACAGATAATATTTGGTCATAATTATTTTTACGAAAGTGTAAGTAAATAAAATATAATGCAACAAGATACAAAAATGTAGTATTTGAAAACAAAATTTCTATTAAAAATATGGCTTTCGTACATAGCGTCCAACATAGTCAGAAAGTCGTCCCCTCAGTAAATGGTCCACATCAGGTGTAAGTATCAGCGTTTGTCTCACGGTGACAACATAAAGATATTTAGCGTTAGCCTGCTAGATTTAGCATTCGGTTCACTAAGATTTAAGGTATTAACAATAAATCAAAAAATGGAGTTTCGCTGACTACTGTTACAACATTTAACAAAGAAAATTGTGAATATCTGACGTAATTACCCTTCATTCCACTTACTTATGGCCTCCTCTATTTCACATTTGTCCTTAAACAACGAGGTCACAGAGTAAGAGTGAGCAGCTTGAGTCGCAGCAACAAAGTCCGGTTGAACATTGTATAATCCTCTGAAAATACATTTAAATAAGTGAGTACACTTCTCGCAGCTTTCCGTCTTGAAATGAAGCTTGTGAAAACTAATAAACAGCATTAAACTGCAAACTAGTTTAAACACTAAGACTGTTTGAAAACGTGGCGAATCAGCATTCTTTAGCACACAGATGCACCAGAAAAGCGTATGCATCTCAAAAGAACATTTTAAGAGATACCGACAACTAATACGTTCCAGACCTTTAAAACTGATAACCGGTATTTACATATATATTTTTTGCACCTGATTTTTGGTATTACAGTTCACGCTTATGCCCAAAATGTATACGCGCTACCAAAAAATACAGTATATAAATCTATTGTATCCCGATCATGTTAATTGATGTTTTTTTCTCTATTAACTATAATTTAAGTACAAATATATTTCCCATTATAATTCTGACCTATGCAAACAATTAACATTGATGTGTAAAACAAAAGGAAGTTGGAATTCATTGAGATTTCAATTTTTCAGTGATTTCATTGATCAATCAATCAATCAATGATTATTTATATAGCTCTAAATCACTAGTGTCTCAAAGGGCTAGATAACAAGCAACTCAAACATTCTGAATATGGTTTCATAAAATTCAATCAATAAGATTAACACCGAAAAAAGTGGAGTCACAACTCCTGTTCCATCCATTTTCTACCGTTTCTGCCTCTCGGGGTCACGGGGGAGCTGGAGCTTACACCAGCTGTACTCATTGACTGACAGATATAACACTATTAAAATAAAATTTTTCCAGGACAGTAGTAACATAGTAAAATAATACAATAGTACATGCCCCCTAAAAAGGCAACATTCAGTCACAAAACAAAAGAAACCATGGTTCAAATAGTCAGAGTGATAAAGTCATATTTCAAAGTCATATTTCAAAATCATACTTTCTATTATCTGTCGACAATTACCGATTGGGATCTGTCGCTGTGGCTTGTACAGCCCTTTGAGACACTAAGGGCTGTGTAAATAAACTTTGATTGATTGATTACCAGCTGCCAATATTATTTTACATATTTAGTTCCCATCATGCCTCTTCCTTTCCTTTGTTTTTAAAAAAAAAAATTACACAAAAAATAAGAAATAAACATGTTGTCACCGCATACTATTAACGGTTCTATTAACACTGACACGATTGTATATACGGCGGATACTGCCCTCCAAAATAGTTTCTCTCGTTTTGCGGAAATAACATTAGAGGAATTGTTACAACGTGTAAATGGAATAAAACAAACAACATGTTTACTTGACCCTCTTCCTGGGAAACTGATCAAGGAGCTCTTTGTATTATTAGGTCCATCAGTGCTAAATATTATAAACTTATCACTTTCCTCGGGCACTGTTCCCCTAGCATTCAAAAAAGCGGTTATTCATCCTCTTCTTAAAAGACCTAACCTCGATCCTGACCTCATGGTAAACTACCGACCGGTGTCTCACCTTCCCTTTATTTCAAAAATCCTCGAAAAAATTGTTGCGGAGCAGTTAAATGAACACTTAGCGTCTAACAATCTATGTGAAACCTTTCAATCCGGTTTCAGGGCAAATCACTCCATGGAGACAGCCCTCGCAAAAATGACTAATGATCTATTGCTAACGATGGATTCTGATGCGTCATCTATGTTGCTGCTACTCGATCTTAGCGCTGCTTTCGATACTGTCGATCATGATATTTTATTAGAACGTATCAAAACACGAATTGGTATGTCCGACTTAGCCCTGTCTTGGTTTAACTCTTATCTTACTGATAGGATGCAGTGTGTCTCCCATAACAATGTGACCTCGGACTACGTTAAGGTAACGTGTGGAGTTCCCCAGGGTTCGGTCCTTGGCCCTGCACTCTACATGCTGCCGCTAGGTGACATCATACGCAAATACGGTGTTAGCTTTCACTGTTATGCTGATGACACCCAACTCTACATGCCCCTAAAGCTGACCAACATGCCGGATTGTAGTCAGCTGGAGGCGTGTCTTAATGAAATTAAACAATGGATGCCCGCTAACTTTTTGCAACTCAACGCCAAAAAAACGGAAATGCTGATTATCGGTCCTGCTAGACAACGAACTCTATTTAATAATACAACTCTAACATTAGACAACCAAACAATTAAACAAGGCGACACGGTAAAGAATCTGGGTATTATCTTCGACCCAACTCTCTCCTTTGAGGCACACATTAAAAGCGTTACTAAAACGGCCTTCTTTCATCTCCGCAATATCGCTAAAATTCGCTCCATTCTGTCCACTAAAGACGCTGAGATCATTATCCATGCGTTTGTTACGTCTCGTCTCGATTACTGTAACGAAATATTTTCGGGTCTCCCCATGTCTAACATTAAAAGATTACAGTTGGTACAAAATACGGCTGCTAGACTTTTGACAAGAACAAGAAAGTTTGATCACATTACGCCTGTACTGGCTCACCTGCACTGGCTTCCTGTGCACTTAAGATGTGACTTTAAGGTTTTACTACTTACGTATAAAATACTACACGGTCTAGCTCCATCCTATCTTGCCGATTGTATTGTACCATATGTCCCGGCAAGAAATCTGCGTTCAAAGGACTCCGGCTTATTAGTGATTCCCAAAGCCCAAAAAAAGTCTGCGGGCTGTAGAGCTTTTTCATTTCGGGCTCCAGTACTCTGGAATGCCCTCCCGGTAACAGTTCGAGATGCCACCTCAGTAGAAGCATTTAAGTCTCACCTTAAAACTCATTTGTATACTCTAGCCTTTAAATAGACTCCCTTTTTAGACCAGTTGATCTGCCGTTTCTTTTCCTTTTCTTCTATGTCCCACTCTCCTTTGTGGAGGGAGTCCGGTCCGATCCGGTGGCCATGTACTGCTCGCCTGTGTATCGGCTGGGGACATCTCTGCGCTGCTGATCCGCCTCCGCTTGGGATGGTTTCCTGCTGGCTCCGCTGTGAACGGGACTCTCGCTGCTGTGTTGGATCCGCTTTGGACTGGACTCTCGCGACTGTGTTGGATCCATTATGGATTGAACTTTCACAGTATCATGTTAAACCCGCTCGACATCCATTGCTTTCCTCCTCTCCAAGGTTCTCATAGTCATCATTTTCACCGACGTCCCACTGGGTCATTATTGTCACCGATGTCCCACTGGGTGTGAGTTTTCCTTGCCCTTATGTGGGCCTACCGAGGATGTCGTAGTGGTCTGTGCAGCCCTTTGAGACACTAGTGATTTAGGGCTATATAAGTAAACATTGATTGATTGATTGATACTGTAAAAGTGGCGAACATTTTGAATACAAAGTTTTACAAATGCTAACTGTGTTCTAAGATTCAGCATTCTGCAAGAACTTTTGAAAGTCCTACCTAGGGACAATATGGACCATATAAGTTCCTGATAGAACTGTATTCACCCCGGTAGTTATTGGTGGAAACACATTTAAAGTAAATGGTATATGGATTTTACTTGAGTAGCGCTTTTCTACCAAGGTACTCAAAGCTCTTTGACACTATTACCACATTTACTTACTGATGACGCAGCATCATGAACAACTAGGGATTCAGTATCTTGCTTAAGGATACTTCGAAATGGGGGACTGATTGCAAAAATTGCACAATATAAAAATAATGTATGCATTGAACTTCGCAGATGGGATTTTTGTTTGTAATATAAGAGATTCTTTTAGGTAATATGTCAGGAAAACTGCCCAATCAAGTTCTTACTGTATGCATGCATTCAATACTGTACAGCTTTTGGTCCCATGACAAAAATACCAGTTCAAACACAATGTCAACCACACTAAAGTGAGCACTAAGTACCTTTTTACATTTCTGGCCCGCACAAGAGTACTGAACCACAAGTATAAATGCAGCCTAAAAAAGGGAAGTGCATGGCTAAAATGGACGTTAAGCGGCCAAAACATTCAGCAGCGTAAAAGCAGAGTTCTCAATAATACACCAACTCTCATTCTGTGTTGGTCGAACACTACTTTACTGCATCCAAAAATAGTCGTGCGTGGATGTAACCACCAAGTTACATTTCAGAGCGGAGTAACCAACTACTAAAAAAAACAGATGCATGGAAATGACTGTCTTGAGCTCCAATAACAACGTATGATCTTTCCTTCTGTTTTTAGGATTGTTTTCGCACAATCCAGAGTCTCCTCTTGCCCTGAATGCAGAGCCTATGATGACGGTACGCTTGGCTTGCTGGGGACCAGCAGAAAACATTTATCACCACTCTCCTCGGCGAAGATAAGGTGTCTCTATTTATTCAGAGTGGAGGAAATAAAATTTGAATGAAGCATTGTGGCGGCGACCGGAGGGCGACGAGGTAGCTTGTGTGTGTCCGTGTGAGCAGATGGCCTCTGTTGGAAAAGCATGCCTGGCTCAGTCAGGACCCCCTCATCTGCAGATAGCACTAGCAACAGTCTTTCCGGCTTCCACAAACCCCCAACTGAGTTAATCCATCCCTCAGAGAGGTTGTTTGTATAATGTTATTTAAAAAGGAAATAATCCGCAGTAGAGGGGGAGGCATGTTGCGTACAGTAGGCCTATGCTGAATGGATGGATGATGTCTTGGGTGCGAATAAAGGGTACGATTTAGCCAGACAACGGAGGACTGTTGATGGCTGCCGAGATGCACGCCGACCGCGCAGGAAACTGTGCTGTTTGTGAATAGCGCCTGTGTCTGCTTTATCTCCGCAACAGACCAGCAGCAAAAATATGGCGGGGGGGAAAGAGGAAAAAACAAACAAGGCTAATGGTTGATGTGCTGTCCAAAAGTGACAACACAAACAGACCACAAGAGTATTTTTCCACTTACAAGAATTGTCTTACAGAGGACTACCTGTGAGCTAACCAGACAGATGCTGGTGGAGAAATTGCAGTCCAAATAGGGAAGGGCTTGTTTCTTTCTCCAAACAACCCATTGAGGAGGTTCAAGTTTGCACATGTAACGACTACGGCCACGTCACTACAGCCTTGTACCTTTAGAATTACCCTTGACACTTTTTGACCGTCTTTCACACAGCAAACACGTGAAGTTCCCCACATCCTAGTCCTAAAAGTAGAGCCGGAATTTACGGACATGTGATTTTTACGCAGAACCCAGCAAAGCTGTAGTGCCAGTGTCCTTTGAAAATTAGCTTCTTTGTCAGAAAGAGCTACCCAACGCTACTAAAAATATGCATCAATGCTTAAGTTCTCCTTAAAACAAATCAAAATCAAAATGAACTACTTTGTGTAGACTTTCTGTATATTTTCCTCCTATAGACTTAGTCACCCGCGCTACAAGTAATAATTATTTTAAATTCTACTACTTTCATTTTACCTTCTGATCATTTAGTATGTAGACACTTAAAGCGTGCGGAAGTTCACAATGATTTTTCCGTGTAATAAATTAGTCTGATTTAGAGCTGAAACGATTCCTCGAGTAACTCGATTACAAAATATATTCAAAAAATCCTCGCTGCCTCAAGGTGTCGTAATTCTTTTTTTTTACGGTATTTTGCCTTGTTTAGTAATCAAAGCTCACGTTTCGGCCTCTTGTCCACAAGCAGACGCATACTTTTGTCTTTCAAAACGCAGACCTTTCCAAACGCTGGCCAAAGTGTAGAGATTCAAAACTCTCCACTCAGCGTATGCGTGCACACGACACACACGGACACTTGTGTACACTGCCATTTCCAAACTCTGTTTTGCTGCCTTTAAACACACAATGACTTACTGTATTTTTGAACGTAAACATGCAGCTATTTTCACTCAACAATAAGCGGTAGTGAAATGGATGGATGGATGGATTAATAAAAATGACACATCAAAAAGGGCTTTACGACACTCCCGCTGGCGCTAATGACTGTCAGCCGTTTTGGATATGATCACTGTCAAACCGCCACCTGATGGGACAACTTTGACTTGCAAGACTTTTTGCTCCGTGTCATAAGAAAGATGCAACTTTAGCTCATGTTTTTAGTCCTAGCTTAATGACAAATCTTGAAGTTAACTTACGTGTCTTGCTTCCATGAGCCGAGCGCTATCGTGCTCGAGCGTAAAAAACAACCAAGCAACTAAAAAAAACAAAGTAGTGTCCTCCTTGTTGTAGGGCTGGGTGATATGGCCTTTTTTTAATATCTCGGTATTTTTAGGCCATATCGTGATATACGATATATATCTCTGTATTTTGCCTTAGCCTTGAATTAACACTTGATACATATAATCACAGCAGTACGGTGATTCTATGTGTCTACATTAAAACATTCTTCTTCATACTGCATTAATATATGCTCATTATAAACTTTCATGCAGAGAAGGAAATCACAACTAATTAGATTGACAAAAACTGTATTTATTAAACAGTTATTAGCAGGTGACTTTTCAAATGATGCTACATATTAGCAGTAATGCTACTTTTGGTAGCAACACTTGTGCCCCAAACTTGACAAATTAAAGTTGTCTATTCGACATATTCCCGCTTGAAGGCGAACTACCTGTTTTTCTTGGAAATCAATTATTCCTTCATTTGTTACCAGATTCGCACCTTCTTTCTCTCGTTTACCACCCGCAACACTCCGCTAGCATCACAAATAACGTTAGCCACGCTGCTACCTCTCTGCTTCGTGACGTATGACGTGACAGTACTGAATGTGACGTGTGTAAGTTTGTGCGCTTGCTGTCTGTGAGAAGGAGACACAAGAAGGAGTGGGAAGAGCCTGTAGTGTAATCCCTGCAGCTAAAATCAACTGCGTGAGAACGTATACTCGAATATTACGATATAGTCATTTTCTATATCGCACAGAAACAAACCTGCGATATATCGACCAGCCCTACCTTGTAGTGTGTACTGAGGTTAAAGACAATATACACTTAATTACACATCTATCCATCCATTTTCTACCGCTTATTCCCTTTCGGGGTCGCGGGGGGCGCTGGCGCCTATCTCAGCTACAATCGGGCGGAAGGCTGGACGAGTCGCCACCTCATCGCAGGGACAACACAGATAGACAGACAACATTCACACTCACATTCACACACTAGGGCCAATTTAGTGTTGCCAATCAACCTATCCCCAGGTGCATGTCTTTGGAGGTGGGAGGAAGCCGGAGTAGCCGGAGGGAACCCACGCATTCACGGGGATAACATGCAAACTCAACACAGAAAGATCCCGAGCCGGGGATTGAACCCAAGCCTGCAGGACCTTCGTATTGTGAGGCAGACGCACTAACCCCTCTGCCACCGTGAAGCCTTGATTACACATGTACCATATAATTATATCCATGATTAAATGCTTTATAATTCCATGAGAGTTTTGCAGCGGCACACGCATGTCCGTGTGCTTCATATAGAAACGTAAACATGCAAAATGGTTTCCTTGGCTCATTAGTGCGTGCTGATTTTAGAAATAATGTACACTTCACTGCATATGTTGCTGAACATTTTATAATTCTAACAGTGTTGGGTTTCAGCAGCACAGGTGTGCATTCACTCTTTAATAAGGTTCCCAGGGCTCTGTGTTTACGTGTAGGGCAGGTTTTAAAGATAATGTACAGTACGTGTCATTGTACGTCTAAAGTATATCAAAATAAACATAATAGGAGGTGTAATGCCAACAAGCCAGCTATTGCTGCTTTTTTCAGGCTTCTGATTGGACAAAATGTACCTGACAGCAGGTGTATGTGTTTTTGTGTAGATATAGACACTTTTGAAACTATACACTTGTGTGGATGGAGACTGTTTTAACCCCAAATATGTTTATTTGAAACTCTCCGTGTTCTTCTTAAAGGCACTAACTAGTCCACTTTTTCTGTTTGATATAATGGAAACGGTTCTTACTGTTTTATTTTTGATACTAAGAATATACTTTTATTTTAACATTCTCAGGGAATATTAATTTAAAACTCCTTTTATACATGTGTGTTTTCATCTCAAACATGTTATGATGGCAAAATAAACATTGATTACTATTTTGAATGCAAATAATGCAATGAACTGTATTGCATTCTAAAAATGTAAAACTGTTGTTGTCATTAAGTAGATTGTCTTTTGCGCACCTGTCTTTATTGGCACACAAAAATTGGGACAATCAACCACGGACGCATTTCAGCTGTGCTCCGGCCCGGCTGCACGAAATAAAAATATAAATCCATTTAATAAAGTCAAAATACAAATAAGGCAACAAGAGAAGTATCCCACACTTCTCTTTTGTAAACTAAACGTGTACAGTCGATATGGGCATCTACATCAACAATATGATTTGCCTGAGAAGCTGGAAAAGACAAAATATAGGGCTGCGAATCTTTGGGTGTCCCACGATTCGATTCAATATCGATTCTTGGGGTCACGATACGATTCAAAATCTTTTTTTTTTCCAATTCAACACGATTCTCGATTAAAAAACACATTTTTTCCCGATTTAAAAGGATTCTCTATTCATTCAATACATAGGATTTCAGCAGGATCTACCCCAGTCTGCTGACATGCAAGCAGAGTCGTAGATTTTTGTAAAAAGCATTTATAATTGTAAAGGACAATGTTTTATCAACTGATTTCAATAATGTAAATTTGTTTTAACTATTAAACGAACCAAAAATATGACTTATTTTATCTCTGTGAAAATATTGGACACAGTGTGTTGTCAAGCTTATGAGATGCGATGCAAGTGTAAGCCACGGCATTGTTCTTTTTTTTTTTTTTTTTAAATATCTCATGATAACGTCAATGAGGGATTGTTAATCACTTCTATGCTGAAATTATAACTAATATTGATACTATTGTTGATAATATTCCTTTTTGTTTCACTACTTTTGGTTTGTTCTGTGTCGTGTTTGTGTCTCCTCTCAATTGCTCTGTTTATTGCAGTTCTGAGTGTTGCTGGGTACGGTTTGGTTTTGGAATTGGATTGCATTGTTATGGTATTGCTGTGTATTGTTTTGTTGAATTGATTTAAAAAAAAAAAAAATGTAAAGATAGAATTTTTAAAAATGAGAATCGATTCTGAATCGCACAGCATGAGAATCGCGATTCAGATTCGAAGCGATATTTTCACACACCCCTAATATACAAACCCCGTTTCCATATGAGTTGGGAAATTGTGTAAGATGTAAATATAAACTGAATACAATGATTTGCAAATCATTTTCAACCCGTATTCAGTTGAATATGCTACAAAGACAACAAATTTGATGTTAAAACTGCCAAACTTTTTTTTTTTTTGGAAATAATCATTAACTTTAGAATTTGATGCCAGCAAAACGTGACAAAGAAGTAGCGAAAGGTGGCAATAAATACTGATAAAGTTGAGGAATGCTCATCAAACACTTATTTGGAACATCCCACAGGTGTCCAGGCTAATTGGGAACAGGTGGGTGCCATGATTGGGTATAAAAGCAGTTTCCATGAAATGCCAAAAGGATGGGGCGAGGGTCACCAATTTGTAAGCAAATTGTCGAACAGTTTTAGAACAACATTTCTCAACGAGCTATTGCAAGGAATTTAGGGATTTTACCATCTTTGGTCCGTAAAATCATCAAAAGGTTCAGAGAATCTGAACAAATCCCTGCACGTAAGCGATGATATTACGGACCTTTGATTCCTCAAGCGGTACTGCATCAAAAACCGACATCAGTGTGTAAATGATATCACCACCAGGGCTCAGGGACACTTCATAAAACCACTGTCAGTAACTACAGTTGGTCGCTACATCCGTAAGTGCAAGTTAAAGCTCTATTATGCAAAGCGAAAGCCATTTATCAACAACACACAGGAACGCCGCTGGCTTCGCTGGGCCCGAGCTCATCTAAGATGGACTGATGCAAAGTCGAAGTGTTCTGTGGTCTGACGAGTCCACATTTCAAATTATATTTGGAAACTGTGAATGTGGTGTCCTCCGGAACAAAGAGGAAAATTACCATCCGGATTCTTATAGGCGCAAAGTTCAAAAGCCAGCATCTGTTATGGTATGGGGGTGTATTAGTGCCCAAGGCATGGGTAACATAGACATCTGTGAAGGCACCATTAATGCTGAAAGGTCCATACAGGTTTTGGAGCAACATATGTTGTCATCCAAGCAACGTTATCATGGACGCCACTGCTTATTTCAGAAAAACAATGCCATGCCACGTGTTACAACAGCGTGGCTTCGTAGTAAAAGAGTGCGGATACTTTCCTGGCCCGCCTGCAGTCCAGACATGTCTCCCATCAAAAATGTGTGGCGCATTATGAAGCGTAAAATACAACAACAAGACCCCGGACTGTTGAACAACTTAAGCTGTACATCAAGCAAGAATGGTAAAGAATTCCACTTTAATAGCTTCAACAATTAGTTTCCTCAGTTCCCAAACGTTTATTGAGTGTTGTTAAAAGAAAATGTGATGTAACACAGTGGTGAACATGCCCTTTCCCAACTACTTTGGCACGTGTTGCAGCCATGAAATTCTAAATTAATTATTATTTGCAAAAAAAAAAAGTTTATGAGTTTGAACATCAAATATCTTGTCTTTGTAGTGCATTCAATGGAATATGGGTTGAAAAGGATTTGCAAATCATTGTATTCCGTTTATATTTACATCCAACCCAAATTCCCAACTCATATGGAAATGGGGTTTGTGCATATATATATATATATATATATATATATATATATATATATATATATATATATATATATGTATATATATATATAAATGCGATGCTTGGGAAATGGCGTTATCAATCCATCCATCCAACCATTTTCTACCGCTTATTCTCTTTGGGGTTACGGAGGGCGCTGGTACCTATCTCAGCTACAATCGGGCGGAAGGCGGGGTACATCCTGGACAAGTCGCCAACTCATCGCAGTATATATATATATATATATATACATACATATATACATACCTACATACATACATACATATATATACATATATATATATATATATATATATATATATATATATATATATATATATATATATATATATATATATATACACACAGTATATATATATATTTTTTTTTTTTAAAGCAAAAATAAGATTTTTTTCCCGATTACTCGATTAATCGATCGGGATATTCGATATAATACTCGATTACTAAAATATTCCATAGCTGCAGCTCTAGTCTAATATTTCAAATATTTTGGCTTAAAAAAACTTTCTACGACCCATGCAAACACCTTAATCTGATTGTGTTTGGCTTTAGAAAAAGTCGGACTAACACACCTAGATAACGCGATTGAAAAACCAGATGTTTCGAGTGGGTGTGTGCCGTCTTTCCCTGAGTTGCAGCCCTGCCGCTTTGCCGTATACCTCTTGTTGATAATTGCTATTGCGACATCCAGTGGACACAATTAGAGCAGCAGTTTCTTTAATTTAAAAATGCAGCTCAATTTTCCACTCAGCAAACTCCTCTCGCCAGCCAAATTTAACCTGTTTGCGCGCCTGGTCTGGCCTGTGGTCCGCATATTTGAAATCCCTGATGTTACAGCATGAGGAAGTTCACACTGATGCAAATAATGTGAGCATACATTTTCCTTTTCAATACCGTTGTTTAAACAGGAATAGCAATTGGTAGCATTTTTGGGACAAATCAGCTCAACACCAGCTTCCCAAAGTAAGATAATGTGACATTGCTAAAATTCTTGTTGGAGAGTGACATTGATTCAAAACAACACGGAAGGGAAAAGTTTCCTTATGATGCACAGGTGACCTTTTAATGATGTCAGGGCTGAGAAACTCATTCTACCTGAGAGCCACGGTATGGCTGCCTTTAGAGGGCCGCTTGCAACAATTAATATATATGAATATAAATATATAGTTGAGTCATGATGATATTACTGTTACTACACTGTTGCCTATGCATTTGGTTACATTTTTTGTACATATTGATGGATAACTTGGTTTGAAATCATAAGTCAAGATGTCAAGCAGATATTGAAGAGTTTATTTAAAAAACAAAATGTAATACAGTATATATTTTCTGCATGATCAGATAATATTAAAGTTTAGAATATGTATAATTTCATGCAACAGATATTTTTTTTCTGTTGTAAATGGCAAGAACGAGTACATTTATTCAGAAAGTACTTTAATGACACATTATTGATGTGACGGGCCGGATCACACAACTGTGTTCCTTCCATCCATCCATCTTCTTCCGCTGATCAGAGGTCGGGTCGCGGGGGCAGCAGCCTAAGCAGGGAAGCCCAGACTTTCCTCTCCCCAGCCACTTCATCCAGTTCTTCCCGGGGGATCCCGAGGCGTTCCCAGGCCAGCCGGGAGACATAGTCTTCCCAACGTGTCCTGGGTCTTCCCCGTGGCCTCCTGCCGGTTGGACGTGCCCTAAACACCTCCCTAGGGAGGCGTTCGGGTGGCATCCTGACCAGATGCCCGAACCACCTCATCTGGCTCCTCTCGATGTGGAGGAGCAGCGGCTTTACTTTGAGCTCCTCCCGGATGGCAGAGCTTCTCACCCTATCTCTAAGGGAAAGCCCCGCCACCCGGCAGAGATAACTAATTTCGGCCGCTTGTACCCGTGATCTTGTCCTTTCGGTCATAACCCAAAGCTCATGACCATAGGTGAGGATGGGAACGTAAATATGTGTCCCTGAAGGTTGTCAATGAGCACCAAATGTAAGAAAAGGCTCAAATGCTCACTTTTGAGGTTGTAGCTTTTCGTAATGTTAGGAAAGGAAAAACCTGACCCAGAGATCTGTCCCGACCCTAGCTGGAGGAGCCAGGGCCACGTTTACACCTAACACTTCACAGTGGACAAACTTTTTCTAAAAGAAAACTAATTAAAAGCTTTGCTAAATGTCTTAATATAAAGCTCTGCCAAGTATACTTTTAGTGAGAAAAGGCTGGCGGTCTGATTAATTTGTTTTTCTTTAGCGAATAAGCTAAGCTAGCATGATGTTGTGAGTCAAATGTGAGTGTATTGCTAGCATTGTAGCTCACATAGCTATGTTAGTGTTGGTAACATTTGTGTCCTCCTGTCCCACTCCTTAATTTGACGTTATTGTATATGATATATGGCAGGGGTCACCAACCTTTTTGAAACCAAGAGCTACTTCTTGGGTACTGATTAATGCGAAGGGCTACCAGTTTGATACACACTTAAATAAATTGCCAGAAATAGCCAATTTGCTCAATTTACCTTTAATAAATAAATCTATGTATATAAAAAAATGGGTATTTCTGTCTGTCATTCAGTCGTACATTTTTTTCCTTTTACAGAAGCTTTTTTGTAGCGAACAAATGATGAAAAAACGGGCGGCGCTCAGTCTCCCAGCGCACGCTCGGGTGCATTTCCCCAACCTACGCCGGGCAATATTAGACCGCATCGGCAGCCACCCGGAGGACCACCGACGCCGTTTCCGGGCCATGCGACTGGGGCCTGAGGATCGACCGTTTGTGCTGGCGCAGCAGCTTCGGGATGCGGACGTCCGTTGGCTTGAACCCCAGGAGGCCGATAGCAAGATGCTGGAGCGGATCCTCCTGGAGCAGTTTGAGGAGGCCATCCCAGCCCGGCCGGCCGCTTGGGTGCGGTACCATCGCCCGCAGAACCTGATGGCCGCGGTGGCCCTGGCCGAGGATCATCTGGCGGTACACCGTGAAGGAAGCAACAATATCGCCGAAAGACCCGCACCAGCGCCACGGGCAGCCGACAGATCCAGAGCAGCACCACGAGCGGCCGAGCGCCCCATCCCCACACCCCGGAGACGGAGCTGGCAGACGCAGGAGGCCGCGGTAGAGCAGGTCGTCGGCCCGGACAGGGACATACACGCACACACCATGTCATCCTCCAGCACTATTGAGGGGGGGAGACGGGGTGTATAACGTATATAACATTCCTCCCTCTGTCCAGGTTTCCGGCGCTGCGCAACAAGGGCTTCCCCCGCAGACGGCACCTCGAACGCCAGGGCCGGTGTGCTGGGGGTGCGGCCAACCTGGTCACGTGCGCAGGGAGTGCTCGCTGATTGAGGTGGGGCAGGTGATACGGGTGGTCGAGCCCCCAGCACCCGCCTCCGATCCAGGGGAGGCGTACTGTGTCCCGGTAAGGGTTCAAGGGAGTATATACCGGGCAATGGTGGATTCGGGGTGCAAACAAACCATGATCCACCAAAACCTGGTTCGGCCCGGGACGTTGAGGCAGGCAACACAGGGCCGAATTAGATGTATTCATGGGGAAGTGCACACGTATCCCATTGTTCCAGTAGAAATTTGGCATCGGGGACAAAAGCATAGTGTGAAGGATGCTGTAAGTGCGCACCTTACGCCTCCCATAATATTAGGGACAAATTGGCCGGGGTTTCCACTTCTTGTGACGCAATGTGTGGGGAGGCGTTCACGGACCGTAGGAAAAGGGAGTATCCGCGCGGTTCTCAGTGGCGAGGCGGGGCCTTCCGCCACTGCCGAGCGGGAACCGGCGGGGGCTTTGCGGGACGGAGGATTTTCCCCTCGAGCAGTCGCGAGACGAAACTTTGCGCGCGGCCTGGGACGGTCAGCTAATGCGCCCGGGAGCGGCGCGGGTATTCCCGCATTTCTCCATTATGAGAGATAGGCTGTATAGAGTGACCCGTGACACTCAGACGGGAGAAGAGATCACCCAGTTGCTGGTGCCGAAACGCCACCGGGAAATGGTTTTCCGGGCGGCGCATGTGAACCCATGGCTGGGTTACGACAAAACACTCAATCGGGTAATGGCCCGGTTCTATTGGCCGGGCATTCGGGCAGATGTGCGCCGCTGGTGCGCCGCCTGCCCGGAATGCCAACTGGTAAATCCAGCGGCCGTCCCGAAGGCGCCCTTGCGCCCATTACCACTTATTGAGGTCCCATTCGAAAGAATAGGCATGGACCTCATCGGGCCATTGCACCCGAGCTCACACGGATATCGCTTTGTGCTAGTCCTAGTGGATTACGCAACGCGCTATCCCGAAGCAGTGCCTCTGCGCTCCATCTCCGCAAGGAGCGTAGCGCAAGCACAGCCGGACAGGTGCCCGGCCTGACGGTGGAGGCCTGTGGGAGGCGGGGCGTGGTCACGCGCCGCCTGCTGGCAATGGCACGCACAGGAGCCGGCTGGAAGCAAGATGACAGGTGAGTGGATACCTCAGCTGGAACGAGTTATCTAATCACCTGTCTCTATTTAGCAGCGTTGGTGACTGCAGGGCGGGGCTGAAAAGCCAGAAGGACCCCAGGAGGTGCGAAGGACGCCAGAAGGGTTGTGGGAGGACTGAGCGAGTTAAAAACTTTGTGAGTGAGCGAACTAAGACTGAAAAGACTGGGGGAGCGAACGAAGAAGATGAACTGTTGTGTAAATTAAAAATGAAAAGATCCTTTTGGGAACAAACGAAAGAAGAAATATTGTGTGTAAAAAGATTAAAAAGAATTGTCAACTTGAACTCCTGCTGTGATCCTTCGGTCCTGAGGACCCCACGACACCAACCTGTCACACTAGCGAATTCGAAACTTTTAGAAAAAATTGTAAAAATAATTTATGGAACATCATTAGTAATTTTTCCCGATTAAGATTAATTTTAGAATTTTGAAGACATGTTTTGAAGAGGATAAAATCCAATCTGCATGTTGTTAGAATATAAAACAAATTGGAATAAGCTATATATCTAACAAAGACAAATCATTATTTTTTTTCTAGATTTTCCAGAACAAAATTTTTTAAAGAAATTCTAAATACTTTGAAATACGATTTAAATTTGATTCTACAGATTTTTTAGATTTGCCAGAATAATTATTTTAAATTTTAATCATAATAAGTTTGAATACATATTTCAGAAATATTCTTTGTCGAAAAAACAGAAGCTAAAATGAAGAATTAAATTAGAATGTATTTATTATTCTTTACAATAAAAAGAAAAAATTTACTTGAACATTGATTTAAATTTTCAGGAAAAAAGAGGAAGGAATTTAAAAGGTAAAAAGGTATATGTGTTTAAAAAATCCTAAAATCATTTTTAAGGTTTTATTTTTTTCTCTAAAATTGTCTTTCTGAAAGTTATAAGAAGCAAAGTAAAAAAAATAAATTACTTTATTAAAACAAGTGAAGACCAAGTCTTTGAAATATTTTCTTGGATTTTCAAATTCTATGTGAATTTTGTCTCTCTTAGAATTAAAAATGTCGAGCAAAGCGAGACCAGCTTGCTAGTAAATAAATACAATTTAAAAAATAGAGGCAGCTCACTGGTAAGTGCTGCTATTTGAGCTATTTTTAGAACAGGCCAGCGGGCTACTCATCTGGTCCTTACGGGCTACCTGGTGCCCGCGGGCACCGCGTTGGTGACCCCTGATATATGGCATATAACTGCAACTAATAACTATTTTTATCATCGACTCATCATTGATTATCTTAATGATTCGTCAACTAAACGGATTATGAAGCATAATCTTATTCAATTCTAATTAAGCAATACATTTTTAGGTATGTGCTAACAAAAGATGACTAATTCATTCAGGAAAATGTATTTATACTGTAAATGTGCTGCTCATTAAACTGTTACAAAGCAAAAATATCTATAAATTGGGTGTCCATTTAAAAGCAAGGAGAGGCCAAGAGCTGACAAAAACAAAGTATAATTTTTCATGAAAAAAAAGGACAGTAAAAACAGCAGCAATAAGAACAAAAACCAATGCTATCTAACGTCATCAAAAACAAACAATAACTTTGTGATGAGGTAAATTATTGATTATTGATTAACTCCTGGTATTTTCAGCAAACTAGTAGACTTAACTAATTCTGAACATATTAGATATCTAATGGATTTTGTATTCATTATTTCATGATATCGGCGCCATGATGCTTATGCTTGTGGGTAACTGACCTATGTTATTGCTTCACACCTGACGTTCCCGACAAATTTAAAAAAAAGTATTTGAATTGATATAGACAAAGTTTAAAAGGAAGATTTTGGCTAAAATGATAGTTAAATCTATTTTTCATGCAACTTTGTCGTAACGTACCGAGTTTACGATCGCATCCTCCAGCTGTCTGACACCATGCCTTTAAATGTTCCTGTATCACTAATTTACTGCCATAAAAGGAGCAAGGTATTCTTGTCTTTAACAAGATTAGGGTGAAATGTTCCCACACGTTACATGTTTTCACCTGCGATTGTCGGAAAAACAGGAGTGATGACATCACCGACGACAAATTTTACTGTCGATATTTATCTACAATTTTGACGAATCGTTGCACCCCTAATGACATCTTTTACATTGGGCAAAAAAAAAATTAATAAATTACACAATACCGTTTTATGGAGACACACTCTGTCGGAGCCAGACAGAACCTATTGGCATCATAACTCCAGACACAAACCAGCGTGTTCTCAGTAGGGATTACTAAAAGCACCTTTAAAATGTCTAAATCGCAGATTCTGAAACACACTTCCAATTCACTGGTGAAAGACACAATATGTGGCAACAGTCCAACATTGTGTGTTTGTGTAGTTTATACCGAACAGCGTAAAAGTGCAATCCGTGCAGCATCGAAGGCAGCGAGAAAGGTGCTAAAGGTAAATTAAGTGAGGTACACAGTGCACAAAGAGCAGGTAATGTAACTAATACATTTCCACCCCTACTTAAGACAGTTTGATGATGTTTCAAAAGTAGCAGTGTCATGTTTTCTAACATAAAACCAACGTCTTTCCTTGTTTTCAAGCCCTTTTACAACGCGTGACGCATCTAGCATGCACACCACCTTCAAAAAGGGCAAAATTATGCCATCAACGCTAATCTCACACCCACCTAAGAACCAGTGTCCTCTGCAGTGGACATTTCTTTTTATCAGAATTACACATTTCGATTGGACAATAACCCTGCTATGCAGAACAAAATGTCCGCTGCAGAGGACGCTGGTTCTCAGGTCCTGTGGCACTTGTGTTTGCAGTAAATAGTCAAGGGGTGTCCAAAGTGCAGCACAGGGGCCATTTGCAACTCGTAGATTGTTTTATTTTTGGATCTCTGCATATTATAAAAACTTTGAAAATATTGAAGTGGCAAGCATCTTTACAATATTGACTAGTAAGAAGTAACAGCTATTATCATGTGTGTGTGCTATCACAATAAAACATGCTTCCAGTGTAAAACAAGGGATGTGGCATGTTTTTGTATGTTCAGTAAACACTATTTCCTCACAATCATGATTGATATTCACACAACTGTCCAAAAAAAAAGAGTGTGTTTCAGTATCTGACACCAATCAATATCCATTACACTATGTTCTCAACATCACAAACTATAAATAAGCAATGCAACATCACGTTTCTTTAAATTTCTCATTACATGTCAAAAGGAATAAGCAGAGCTTATCTAATCCTACCCCTTTTCTACTTCATAGCAATTACTGACATGTTTGTTCACTTCCTGTTTTCCATTTCTAAAGCTATTAAATCAATGAGTAAGAAATACAACAGTTCTCATAAATAAATAATTAAGAGAGTTATGATAGTGTGATGAATAATAGGTAAGGTCGGTAAGGGTCAAGTTGTTTACCAGGACTATATTTTTCTTTATACTTTGTAAACACTGAGTTTGAGCAGTTTCTTAAACTGGATCACATAATTGTTTGACTTATTTGCTTAATCCATTCCATAGTTGATTTCCACATACTGATACGCTTAAGTCTTAAATGTTGACGTGCATACAAAAGTTTCAAGTTACATTTGTTAAGAAGAATTGTACATTTGTGAGTAGCAGCCAGCAGGTTGTAGTTTGCTATGTGAATGATTTTAAGTTATGATTCACCTAATGAGATCCCATAATTACAGTATATCCCATTTTCAGTAAGGTTTAAGTTGTGTATCAAGATTATTTTTAGTTGTACTTTGTAAAACTTGGAGTACTTTTTTTGACTTATTTGCTTAATCAATTCCATAGGTGAAGTCCACATACTGATATGCTAATGGTCGTAAGTGTTGTACCTGCATGCTAATGTTTTGAGTTAGTTTTTTCTCCAAGGTTATATTTCTCTTTATTTTGTTAAGAATTCTTGTACATTCGTGGGTAGCAGGTTATGTATCATTTGTGTATTATTTTCCCAGCAGGCCAAAGACTTTGATACAACATTGAATATTCGTACCCGAATGCCGCTAGGACAAGTGGTAGGAAATGGATGGATGAACCATTGAAACTGACTTTGAAAACAACGTGGCAAAAAATTTTAATGTGTAAATTGAGACAACGCTAATGTCTAACGTTGGACCCACGTCGTTGATCGGGAAACGACCACATTTTAATGGTCAAATTCACATCATCAAAAAGCATGTCGTCCCAACAGTAAATTTAAGTTGCTCAATGTAATGACCGAATTCAAAAAGTTCTCAATGTTTCAATGTCTTGTGTCTGCTGGGATAGGTTATGATTGTCATAATAGAATGAATAAAATCTTATTTTCAGTAAGGGCCAAGTTGCTTAAAAGGTATTCTTCTTTTAATTTGCATACACTTTGAGCACTTTGTTTGAATTGTTTGCCTAGTCCTAGTTTAACTACATATACTGATATGCTACAGGACTTAAATTGTATGTATATACAAATGTTTGGGGTAAGATTTTCTCTAAGGTTATATTTCTCCTCTTTTGATGAGAAGAATTGTTGGGCTTTATTTGGTAGCAGTTTAGCTTTGTGCATAATTTTATCTTTTTGCCAATTCACCAAATCATTGAATTTCAAAATGTTTGATTCATTAAATTAAAGGTGTGTATGTTCTCCATGTAACATACCAAATAAAAGAAAACCATAAAATGCATTTGTATCAATGATGGACATCACACGACACACATATGAAAAATGCGATGCTTGTGAAATGGCATTATCAATAAATGTGTGTTTGAGTGTGTTGAGCTAACAATGCTAGTGTTAGCCAAACTTCCAACTATACAACATTGTCTTGCATGGATGCTAAAGTGCTAAAAGCAAATAAAACGTCTTGAATTTTCTCGAACTCACCTGTGAGAAAGGCAAGGGAACAGTCCAGGAACT
Organism: Nerophis ophidion; assembly: GCF_033978795.1. Lineage (NCBI taxonomy): Eukaryota > Metazoa > Chordata > Actinopteri > Syngnathiformes > Syngnathidae > Nerophis > Nerophis ophidion. The sequence continues at coordinate 6,005,192 of NC_084622.1, forward strand.
GAAGAAGAAGCAAGTTCACATCCTCCTTTCCGAAAGGCACTATTCCGCTGCAGACTAGCTCCAACCAGGAAGGCAAGACGGTAGTAAAGCGCAGGGGAAAGATGAGGAAGGGGGTGAAAAAAAGTCTTCAACAATTTGAAAAATCTTCCTGGTCAATGTTCTTCCACGCCCATGGTCACTCCAGCCAGGTGTGCTTCCTGGAGCTCAGACACACCTGTGGGAGCCGCGCTCAAGCGCTCGCCTCAACCGCCATCGCACACCGGTTTCCGGCTAAGAAGTCGGGGAAAGCGAGGTAGTAATGGTAGGTGCGGGGAGGAGGTACGGGTCTGTGAGGCACCAAGTGGCCGACTGACGATGGTACGCGAGCGGCTACAGAGAGGAGCGAGCTTACGGTGTGAGTCCTGCTGCTGCACAGAGGAATAAACGGGGATGAGTGTGGAGCGGGAAGGCAGAAAGTCGACTGACTGAGTTTGGATGTTCACTCGTTGGGATGTTGTCCGCGGGCGGTGGGAGCGGCTGGCAGGCAGGCGGCAGTGAGGAGCAGCCCCTTCGGAGGAGTGACTGAGCCAACCAGAGAGGAGTCCAGACCAGGGAGGGGGCGGCTCCAGAGAATAACCATACACGAAGTATTTTTGAAAAAGTGGCGTCCTTTCTCTTGGTAGCAGCATTGACACATGTTAGTTGGCTAGACCAGTGTTTTTTAACCTTTTTGAAGCAAAGGCACATTTTTGTTAATTGAAAAAAATGTGTTGGCCCTGCGATGAGGTGGCGACTTGTCCAGGGTGTACCCCGCCTTCCGCCCGATTGTAGCTGAGATAGGTGCCAGCGCCCCCCGCGACCCCGAAAGGGAATAAGCGGTAGAAAATGGATGGATGGATGGAAAAAAATGCACACACCATTAGCAGAAAACAGAAAATGTAAACTCGTAGTTGATATTGACAGTAAAAAGTCATTGGAGCATTGTTGGATATGGATTCAAACCATAACCAACCATGCATCACTATAGCTCTTGTCTCAAAGTAAGTGTCACACCTGTAACATCGACTATTTGGAGTTTAATGTTTTCCTGTGTGTAGTGTCTTGCGCTCCTATTTTGGTGGCTTTTCCTGTTTTGTTGGTATTTTCCTGTAGCAGTTTCATGTCTTCCTTTGAGCGCTATTCCCAGCCCCTGCTGTGTTTTAGCAACCAGGACTATTTCAGTTGTGCGGACGCTATCCTTCTTTGTGTGGAAAGTGTTAATTGTCATGTCATGTACGGATTTACTTTGTGGACACCGTCTGCTCCACACGCTGTAGGTCTTTGCTGTCGTCCAGCAGTCTGTTTTTCAGTTTTAGTTTCGTTTTCCGTAGCCATACCTAAGCTTCAATGCCTTTTTTAGGGGCACTCGTCTTTTGTTTATTTTTAGTTTAACCATTCGATAGGACGTTTACAAAGCAATTAGCTACGTGCTGCCACCTACTGATATGGAAGAGTATTACACGGTTACTCTGCCGAGCTTTAGACAGCACTGACACTCAACAACGGCACTTTATTTGCAGATTATAATTAATAGTTATCATAAAATATTTTTAACCCAAATAAGTGAAATTACTTAATCTCCCACAGCACACCAGACTGTATCTCACGGCACACCTGTGTGGCGGCACAATGGTTGAAAAACACTGGGCTAGACTACAACTCAGGTGTCAAACAAATGTTCATTATCATGACTTCCTCCACTATTATTTTGTACATAAAGTCAATGCAAGGCTCTTTTACATCACCAAATATTAAATTGTTAAAGCAATAGATTCACATCATACAAGATTTACAAGATCCTATACATTTACAATGTTAGCGCTCGTCACACAGTAAGGTCCACAAGTATTTGCACACCCTGCAATTTTGCAGGTTCTCCCACTTAGACATTAGGGAGAGGTCTGAAATGTTCATCATGGATGTATTTCCACTGTTAGAGACATAATCTAAACAGAAAAATCCAGAAATCACATTGTATGATTTTTTTTTTCATGATTTATTCGTATGTTACTTTGGTAATAAGTATTTGCACACATGAGAATCAGCAAGAATTATGACTCTCATAGAGCTGTCAGTCTACCTTAAAAAAAAGTCCACCATTACCCCACAACTAATCACCCACCCACCACCCCTTTGAGCTCATTAAAGCTCAGTCAAGGTCAAACTGCTACCATGGGCAAGACCAAAGAGCTGTCAAAAGAGACCAGAGACAAAATTGTACAGCTCCACAAAGCTGGAAAAGGCTATGGGACAATTGGGAAGCAGCTTAGTGAGAATAGATCAGCTGTTGCAGCAATTATTAGAAAATGGAAGAGGCTAAAGATGACTGCTAATCTACCTCGGACTGGGGCTCCATGTAAGATCTTTCCTCGTGGGGCATCACTCATAAGAAAAGTGAGGAATCAGCCAATAACTACACGGCAGGAGCTGGTGAATGTCCTGAAGAGAGCTGGGACCACTGTTTTCAAGGCTACTTTCAGAACACTTCAGCGTAGTGATTTACAATCATGCATGGCACGGAAAGTTCCCCTGTTTAAGTCAGCCCATGTCCAGGCCCGTCTGAAGTTTGCCAATGGCCATCTGGATGATCCAGAGGAGTCATGGGAGAAAGTTGTGTTGTCAGATGAGGCCAAAATATAACTTTTTGGTATAAACTCCACTCTTTGGGTTGGATGAAAAAGAAGGATGAGTACCATCCCAAGAACACCCTCCCTACAGTGAAGCAAGGGGGTGGAAACATCATGCTTTGGGGTTGCTTTTCAGCAAAGGGGACTGGACAACTGCACTGTATTAAGGAGAGGATGAACGGGGCCATGTATTGTGAGATTTTGGCCAAAAACCTCCTTCCCTCAGTCAGACCATTAAAGATGGGTCCTGGCTCGGTCTTCCAACATGACAATGACCCGAAGCACACAGCAAGGATGACCAAGGAGTGGCTCCATACCAAGCATATCAAGGTTCTGGAGTTGCCTGGTCAGTCACCAGACCTAAATTCAATAGTGAATCTTTGGAGAGAGCTGATACTTTGTCTTGCTCTGCGACAGCCCCGAAACCTGACAGATCGAGAGAAGATTTGTGTGAAGGAGTGGGCCAAAATCTCTGTTGCTGTGTGTGCAAACCTGGTGAAGAAGTATAGGAAATGTTTGACCTCTGTAATTGCAAACAATGGCTTATGCACTACAAATTAACACTGATGTTTTCATGTGTGCAAATACCTATGAACCCCAGTAACATACAGATAAATCATTAAAAAATACATACAATGTGATTTCCGGATTCTGCGATGAGGTGGCGACTTGTCCAGGGTGTACCCCGCCTTCCGCCCGATTGTAGCTGAGATAGGCGCCAGCACCCCCCGCGACTCTAAAAGGGAATAAGCGGTAGATAATGGATGGATGGATGATTTCCGGATTCTTCTTTTTACATTATGTCTCTATTAGTGGAAATACATTTATGATGAACATTTCAGACCTCTCCCCCTAATTTCCAAGTGGGAGAACTTGCAAAATTGCTTGTGGACCTCACTGTATATATATATATATATATATATATATATATATATATATATATATATATATATATATATATATATATCCATCCATCCATCCATCCATTTTCTACCGCTTATCCCCTTCGGGGTCGCGGGCGGTTGCTGGAGCCTATCTCAGCTGCATTCTGGCAGAGGGCGGATTATACCCTTGTCAAGTCGCCACCTCATTGTAGGGCCAATACAAATGGACAGACAACATTCACACTCACGTTCACACACTAGGGCCAATTTTTAATGTGTTGCCAATCAACCTATCCCCGGTAGCATGTCTTTGGAGGTAGGAGGAAGCCGGAGTACCCGGAGGGAACCTATGCAGTTTTATATATATATATATATATATATATATATATATATATATATATATATATATATATATATATATATATATATATATATATTTTATGTATATAATATATATATATATATAATTTTTTTTTTGTGCACCGGTAAGAAAAACATATATCTTTGTCTTGAATTTAAAAAAAATAATAATAATAATAAATAAAGAAAATAAAATAAAAATTTAAATATATATATATATATATATATATATTGGGACGGCGTGGCGCAGTGGGAGAGTGGCCGTGCGCAACCCGAGCGTCCCTGGTTCAAATCCCACCTAGTACCAACCTCGTCACGTCCGTTGTGTCCTGAGCAAGACACTTCACCCTTGCTCCTGATGGGTGCTGGTTGGCGCCTTGCATGGCAGCTCCCTCCATCAGTGTGTGAATGTGTGTGTGAATGGGTAAATGTGGAAGTAGTGTCAAAGCGCTTTGAGTACCTTGAAGGTAGAAAAGCGCTATACAAGTACAACCCATTTATCATTTATATATATATAGAGAGAGAGAGAGAGAGAGAGATATTTGCATTTTTTTCCTTTTTTTAATTTAATTTAATTTTATTGATTTATTTTTTTCAAATTGGAGACAAAGTTATATGTTTTTTTACTGGTGCACAAAATGAACTGTGCATGAACATCACCTTGTTCAAAGAACAAAACCAACACAGTGCATGAACTCACAACAAATTACACACCTGCAAATCAGTGTGACCTCTGCTGTTTCCGTATCCACAATACGCCGATAGGGAGAAGTTTTTATTTACATGATTGATTGATTGATAAAAACTTTTATTAGTAGATCTTACAGGACAGTACAGTACATATTCCGTACAGCTGACCACTAAATGGTAACACCCGAATAAATTTTTCAACTTGTTTAAGTCAGGGTCCACGTTAATCAATTTATGGTACATGATGAGTCGGGTGTGTCTCAACCTCCGTGGCGGAAGGTCCGCCAAACCCCTGAGGCCGACTCACCGAACCCCTAGGGTTCGATCGAACCCAGGTTAAGAACCACTGCTCTAGAGGTACCCGGGCTGCGTCTAGTGGAACCTCAAAGAATCACCTGATTAAAGTACAGTGTTTATTTTTCCTATATTCAAACACAGTGTTTCTGTTCAAACTGTGTGTAATGTTACAGTGGCCAAAATATTAAAAATAATAAAAACTTCTCCCTTGTTTTAATGAACATTTAGGCCTACTATGCTAATGTATTTTAATGTTGGACATTAAGGTTTTCCTTGGCCCTGCTGTTTTTATGAACGACAACAAAAAACGCCAGTCCAATATACTCTAAATGAGGGACAAGCGGTAGAAAATGAATGGATGGCAGGCGCGCTTTTCTGTTTTTAAGAATTTCCTTCAAGTCAAAGATCTTTTATAAACGGGTTTGCTCTGCTGTTTTTGGAATGTGCGGCAAAAAAATGCTAGGAGCCTATTTTGTATGAGAGGAGTGCTCTGCTCAATCATTGATCCTCTGAGCTCTTTGCTGTTTTAGGGATTTACTTTAAGCATAATAGTAAAACGTTGCTACCAACAGTAGTGCTCTGCTGTTTGTAGAGATCTATAGCAAAAAGGATGCTCAAAGATTCTCTGTACGGAGTGCTTTGTTTTTAAAGAGCTAGTGAAAGATTGCTCTGCAAGGTTTTTCTTAATCTGCTAAAAAAAAACCTGCTTCAAAGATATCCTATATGACAGTATTGCCTTGCTGTTTTTTGAGGATCTACTGCAAAAAAGCTTGTCAAATATCTATATAACAGAAGTGCTTTGCTGTTTTTCGGAATCCCCTGTAAACATGCTGACATAATATGTCAATCAAAAGTCAGCATTATTATTTTTGCACAGACATTATTTTTGTATTTGCTCTCATGCGCGTGTTCAGGCGTACCTAATGTTTGGGCTAACAATCAATCAATCAATCAATCAATGTTTACTTATATAGCCCTAAATCACTAGTGTCTCAAAGGGCTGCACAAACCACTAAAAACATGCGAAATCCCACATTACTACTAACAGAGAAAGCATTTTTATTTGACAGTTCGTGACACTCCTGACTGAAACCCTTGGTGACCAACAACAAGCATCTTGAAACCAGACATATGAAGAAAAAAAAATACATCCGTGACATTGGAGACTCGTCTTGAGTAACAAATCCAGCATGGCGGTAATAAATGTAGTCATTTTACCATAATGTCAAAGTTGTGCTGTAATTATGATTTGTCATACTATTGTTTTTAAATTCAGCTTACTTTGCACCATTGTCCTAACAAACACTTGATTGTAGTGTGTTTTGCCCCGTTTTAAGTTTTAGTGTATATGTCAATCAGGCAATACATGTGTAATTATAAAAAGAGCAATAGATAACAAAGGGTACATGTGTCACATATATAAACAACACATATGAGCACTCAAACAGGCTGCTTAAATATCGCACCATATTGGCTTTGATCTTATTCGACATCAGTGGATTGCATTGAGAGCAACACTTGGTCCATATTGCTGTGTCATGCCTTGCAATAACGTAATTCCACAGCGTTGGAGCAAGCTTACCAACGAGTGCTTTGCTCATGCATGATTTCTCCAGTGAGACATCTGGGTAAAAAGCTACTTAACGAACAGGAAGCAATTTGTAGCGCTGACAGAACACACATCTCCATGTTTGGGATGTGCCTCAGGGGTCAACACCTGGACCAAAACTGTTCATCTAAAAAACATGTGTGAAGTGAGAATCATGAGAACTATTTGCATCCCACTCAAAAGGGAAAATGTGTTTGCCCACTTCCCCACCTGGAGGCCCACATCGTATTGGGCACTCCAACATTTCTGGGGTGACCGGGGTTTGTGTCACTTCTGTGAGTGATTTATAGGCATGCTAATGAGAAGGACCGAGGGAACTGGCGACCGAGAGCTGACGCAGGCACAAAGCTGGCAGAGATTCACGCTGCGAGATGGCCTTCACAGGTCCTCACGCTGACTGATGAGCTCCCAGAGAATCCAGGCCAAGCCAGACAAGTGTCAAGCGAGCAGACACCACTGGGCTCCGTTCGCACCGCCTGATCACAAACAGGCATCGGAAAGCCAACTGGGTCTGGAGTGTCCAAACCTGTTTTGTCTGAAGACTAATGAGGCCGCTTACGCCTGGCCCGTGCGCCGGCCCAAAAGGGAGGCCTCTAAGCCGAGAGAGGCGCGAAACAAAAGCTCTTTTAAATCCCCCCTAAAGTGGAATAGAAGTTGTAGCACAAGATAGTGTGATGACATATTGATCTGTATGCAATTTCCCCTTCATGTGGCACAAATAGCAATGATGTGCAACCACGCCGATGTCAAGCACCGCCATTTGTCATTGGGTCCGACTATCAATGCACCATAGCAGCTCATTTATGACACAGCAAATCCGTCCGTTGTGATGTAGTGGATATAGTGGACAAGCCAGACTGAAGGTTCAGACCACAATTTGCTTGCAGTGGGGTTATACTGCCCCCTGTTGGAATCAGCCTGCGTGTGTTCCTTTGAAACGCTGAGCAGTTGTGTCACCTTCTGACTTTTTAAATAAAAATGTTTAGACTCTAATGGAAGCAAGTCCTCTCAGACTCATATAATCATTGATTGTATGTCCACAGGGCTTCACGGTGGAAGAGGGGTTAGTGCGTCTGCCTCACAATACGAAGGTCCTGCAGTCCTGGGTTCAATCCCAGGCTCGGGATCTTTCTGTGTGGAGTTTGCATTTTCTCCCCGTGAATGCGTGGGTTCCCTCCGGGTACTCCGGCTTCCTCCCACCTCTAAAGACATGCACCTGGGGATAGGTTGATTGGAAACACTAAAAAAAATGGCCCTAATGTGTGAATGTGAGTGTGAATGTTGTCTGTCTATCTGTGTTGGCCCTGCGATGAGTTGGCGAATTGTCCAGGGTGTACCCCGCCTTCCGCCCGATTGTAGCTGAGATAGGCGCCAGCGCCCCCCGCGACCCCAAAAGGGAATAAGCGGTAGAAAATGGATGGATGTATGTCCACATAGCTAACAAGTTGCCATCTATCAAACGTGATGATCTCCACTAGCTTACAAAATGGCAGTATGCGATTAAGCTACTTATTGTGCAGCTGTACGCTTAAAATCTATTGTGTTTGGCCCTTGGAGACCAAAAGTTTGGGGACCCCTGCTCTAAGCGGACTATTTAGGGTAGCCCCTTTGTCATCTGGTCTCAGCAAATCGAAAAACAACTTGGAAGCATTTACTACTTTGTTGGCTAGAAGACTCATTTGGCTAAATATGAAGGCTGCAGCGCCTCCCTGCCGCACCTGCTGGATTAGAGATATTCTTTATTTCCTTAAATTAGGGGAAATTAGCCTGACATTGAACATTCTGTGAAGTTTCAGGGAATATGGGGTGGTTTCCTAAAATATGTAAAAGAGACAGATCTTAAATTGAAACCCCGTTGAAAAGTCATTGAAAGGTAGATAATTGATGAGCCTTTTGCTGCACCATGTTGGGGACATTCAGGAGTGCAGTTGTCTGTGGCTTCATGTCAATATTTGCCTGTGCTTATTTGATTTATGCACGTTTTTGCTCTGATTACTGCTTTGCACACTCTTGGCATTCTCTTGATTAGCTTCAAGAGGTAGTCACCTGAAATGGTTTTCACTTCACAGGTGTCATAACTTTGATGCCTTCAGTGAGTGACAGTCTACAATAGTCATGAAAATAAAGAAAACGCATTGAAATGAGAAGGTGGGTCCAAACTTTTGGCCTGTACTGTATATATATGTATTCTAACCATGAATTTTAAGTACATTAAAAACTATTCATTTTTTTATGTTTACAAAAAAAAATACTGTATGTTCAAAACTCAAAAAAGTATATTGTAGTACCAGGTAAACTAGTAACTAGGTAAAACATAACACTCTGCTTCTTTCTACTCCTTTTCAGTCATGTAGAGTTGTGATGTCTTGCAATGTAATTTAGAATACTACCTATTTTCAGCTCTCATTTTCATGTGAAGTTTGGACTCTGTACACGATTACCAGCAGAAAATGTTTTGTAGATCTTTGATTGCTTCCCAGTACTTTCTGCTTCACGCAAAAATAGTCTGTGTAATTAAGTCCTTCCTCCATGCACGCCTCCCGCCACCTTCTCACAAATCCAGTGCAGAGTGGGTTCTAACCAGTTCGTTCTGATGATTGCCTCCTTAACAACAAACATTTTCTCGGGGCCATTTCTAAACACGTTAACCATAGACACAGCCAGGGCCGCCTTTGGCTAAATTGTGGCCCGTAGCATAATTTTATTTTGAGATATTCTTATTCATTCATTCGTTCATTGGCGTTTTACATGTTGGTTATTCATGAAGAGCTTGTGATCTGCATATAGAGTGGGGCGGCCCTGGATATAAGGCAACATGCTCAAGCAGCCATGCTGAGCAATGTGCCTATGTGGCGAGCATCTTAGTGGGGGCCACTTTCCTATTTAAAGGGACCTATGATGAATTTTTGTCTTTTCATGACCAATAAATGTCGTTACAATTTTGGATCATTGTGTTGAACAATGTCAGAGCATCAAATCATAAGGTTTATGCATTCTGGCATGAGCCTGCACGCAGTTTTGGATGCCTCTGCTAAGTTTTTAGTCTGGCTACTTTATGACGTCAACGCGAGGTGGGCGTATTTATTGGGGCATTAAGTCAAGCTCTCAGCCAGAGGAGGAGGCCTCTGATTCCGGCTTTGAGGAAACAAAAAAAGGTAGTTAATACTTGTCTTTTAATACTGTCTTTTACTGAGGTGGCTAACTATGATGTGTGCAGTTTATCAAAGCAACAATCAAACAATCGGAACATTCCCGTCGTATCAATTCCTAGATATGGTCGTAATTATACTGAATGCACTGGGCATAATAAACACAACATTATTAATATTGCTATTACGGATAATTTGATCAAAAATTCCCTAAAACAGCCCACTACCTATAATATAGGTTTTTTAAACATAAGATCATTGTCTCCCAAAACGTTGTTAGTTAATGATATCATCAGAGACAACAATCTTAACGTCATCGGTCTCAGTGAAACCTGGCTTAAACCAAACGACTTTTTTGCGCTAAATGAGGCATGTCCTCCTAACTTTACACATGCGCATATTGCCCGTCCGCTTAAAAGGGGTGGGGGGGTCGCACTAATATACAACGAAAACTTTAACCTTAGTCCTAACATAAATAATAAATATAAATCGTTTGAGGTGCTTACTATGAGGTCTGTCACACCGCTGCCTCTACACCTGGCTGTTATCTACCGCCCCCCAGGGCCCTATTCGGACTTTATCAATGAATTCTCAGAGTTCGTTGCTGATCTAGTGACACACGCCGATAATATAATCATAATGGGGGACTTTAATATCCATATGAATACCCCATCGGACCCACCGTGCGTAGCGCTCCAGACTATAATTGATAGCTGTGGTCTCACACAAATAATAAATGAACCCACGCATCGCAACGGTAATACGATAGACCTAGTGCTTGTCAGGGGTATCACCGCTTCCAAAGTTACGATACTCCCGTATACTAAAGTATTGTCCGATCATTACCTTATAAAATTCGAGGTTCAGACGCATGTTCGTCAAACTAATAATAATAATAACTGCTATAGCAGCCGCAACATTAATACGGCCACAACGACAACTCTTGCTGACCTACTGCCCTCGGTAATGGCACCATTCCCAAAGTATGTGGGCTCTATTGATAACCTCACTAACAACTTTAACGACGCCCTGCGCGAAACCATTGATAACATAGCACCGCTAAAGTTAAAAAAGGCTCCAAAAAAGCGCACCCCGTGGTTTACAGAAGAAACTAGGGCTCAGAAATTATTATGCAGAAAGCTGGAACGCAAATGGCGCACGACTAAACTTGAGGTGCACCATAAAGCATTTAGTGATGGTTTAATAACTTATAAACGCATGCTTACCTTAGCTAAAGCTAATTATTACTCAAATCTCATCCACCGTAATAAAAACGATCCTAAATTTTTGTTTAGTACAGTAGCATCGCTAACCCAACAAGGGACTCCTTCCAGTAGCTCCACCCACTCAGCTGATGACTTTATGCAATTCTTTAGTAAGAAAATTGAAGTCATTAGAAAGGAGATTAAAGACAATGCGTCCCAGCTACAACGGGGTTCTATTAACACTGACACGATTGTATATACGGCGGATACAGCCCTCCAAAATAGTTTCTCTCGTTTTGAGGAAATAACATTAGAGGAATTGTTACAACGTGTAAATGGAATAAAACAAACAACATGTTCACTTGACCCTCTTCCTGGGAAACTGATCAAGGAGCTCTTTGTATTATTAGGTCCATCAGTGCTAAATATTATAAACTTATCACTTTCCTCGGGCACTGTTCCCCTAGCATTCAAAAAAGCGGTTATTCATCCTCTTCTTAAAAGACCTAACCTCGATCCTGACCTCATGGCAAACTACCGACCGGTGTCTCACCTTCCCTTTATTTCAAAAATCCTCGAAAAAATTGTTGCGGAGCAGTTAAATGAACACTTAGCGTCTAACAATCTATGTGAAACCTTTCAATCCGGTTTCAGGGCAAATCACTCGACGGAGACAGCCCTCGCAAAAATGACTAATGATCTATTGCTAACGATGGATTCTGATGCGTCATCTATGTTGCTGCTCCTCGATCTTAGCGCTGCTTTCGATACTGTCGATCATAATATTTTGTTAGAACGTATCAAAACACGAATTGGTATGTCAGACTTAGCCCTGTCTTGGTTTAACTCTTATCTTACTGATAGGATGCAGTGTGTCTCCCATAACAATGTGACCTCGGACTACGTTAAGGTAACGTGTGGAGTTCCCCAGGGTTCGGTCCTTGGCCCTGCACTCTTCAGCATCTACATGCTGCCGCTAGGTGACATCATACGCAAATACGGTGTTAGCTTTCACTGTTATGCTGATGACACCCAACTTTACATGCCCCTAAAGCTGACCAACACGCCGGATTGTAGTCAGCTGGAGGCGTGTCTTAATGAAATTAAACAATGGATGTCCGCTAACTTTTTGCAACTCAACGCCAAAAAAACGGAAATGCTGATTATCGGTCCTGCTAGACACCGAACTCTATTTAATAATACAACTCTAACATTTGACAACCAAACAATTAAACAAGGCGACACGGTAAAGAATCTGGGTATTATCTTCGACCCAACTCTCTCCTTTGAGGCACACATTAAAAGCGTTACTAAAACGGCCTTCTTTCATCTCCGCAATATCGCTAAAATTCGCTCCATTCTGTCCACTAAAGACGCTGAGATCATTATCCATGCGTTTGTTACGTCTCGCCTCGATTACTGTAACGTATTATTTTCGGGTCTCCCCATGTCTAGCATTAAAAGATTACAGTTGGTACAAAATGCGGCTGCTAGACTTTTGACAAGAACAAGAAAGTTTGATCACATTACGCCTGTACTGGCTCACCTGCACTGGCTTCCTGTGCACTTAAGATGTGACTTTAAGGTTTTACCACTTACGTATAAAATACTACACGGTCTAGCTCCATCCTATCTTGCCGATTGTATTGTACCATATGTCCCGGCAAGAAATCTGCGTTCAAAGGACTCCGGCTTATTAGTGATCCCCAAAGCCCAAAAAAAGTCTGCGGGCTGTAGAGCTTTTTCATTTCGGGCTCCAGTACTCTGGAATGCCCTCCCGGTAACAGTTCGAGATGCTACCTCAGTAGAAGCATTTAAGTCTCACCTTAAAACTCATTTGTATGCTCTAGCCTTTAAATAGACTCCCTTTTCAGACCAGTTGATCTGCCGTTTCTTTTCTTTTTCTTCTATGTCCCACTCTCCTTTGTGGAGGGAGTCCGGTCCGATCCGGTGGCCATGTACTGCTCGCCTGTGTATCGGCTGGGGACATCTCTGCGCTGCTGATCAGCCTCCTCTTGGGATGGTTTCCTGCTGGCTCCGCTGTGAACGGGACTCTCGCTGCTGTGTTGGATCCGCTTTGGACTGGACTCTCGCGACTGTGTTGGATCCATTATGGATTGATCTTTCACAGTATCATGTTCTCATAGTCATCATTGTCAACGACGTCCCACTGGGTCATTATTGTCACCGATGTCCCACTGGGTGTGAGTTTTCCTTGCCCTTATGTGGGCCTACCGAGGATGTCGTAGTGGTTTGTGCAGCCCTTTGAGACACTAGTGATTTAGGGCTATATAAGTAAACATTGATTGATTGATTGATGAATATCACATTCTAATTGTGATTTTTCTTTTTTTACACAGAAGAAAATGAAGAACTGTCCAATAGTTGGTTTAAATTGTATAAATTGTCACATGATTTAAAAAAAAAAAGTCTGGATTTTTAGTGTGAAAACAAAAAGCTTGTATGTTGATATGTTAAAGTTGAATTTATACACATATAATGTATTGTAACAGTATATCAATCCCAATGTACAGGTACTGTATGTATCCAGCTGTCACTTTGTATCCAGCCGTCCCTTTATATCTAGCCGTCCCTTTGTATCTAGCCATTATAACATCTAAAACAGAGCAAGGGAGGGAAAGGCTGAAATCTTTTTACATGGACATACTTGTATAAGTAAGTGCGGCACGCATTGACGTCACTGTGTTCCCACTTTTGAATAGACACAGCCTTAAGATAATTTTCTAATCTGCTTGCAGAGCTCAGTTTCAAATTCATGAACCTTATAGTACATGTACTGTTTTTTCTAGTAAATACAAATATACATATGATCAAAATGACAGTTGTTAGCTGTTAGCATGTCAAAAATGGTGGAAAATGTCTGTATCAGGATACTGCAGTAGTAAACAGTAGGGATGCAACGGTACTCGCTATAATCCGACTTTTATTTAAAAAATAAATGGTGATATTAATCGAGATCGGATGATATGAAAAAATTAATCGTGATCATTTGTTTTCCCATATCGTGCAGCCTTACTTTGTTTACAGGTAAGGTTAAGACTATTGATGGTTTTTACTGCACGTCACTGGGATAGGCTCCAGCAACAGATGGTAGAAAAGGATTCAATGAATAACGCCAATTGAAAATTTGTTACAGACCCTAAATTGTTAGTAGGCCTGCATTCATCTAAGATATGCTGCAGCTCCCGCATGATACTAAACAAAAACTAAAAGTCCAACTCATTTGCTTGTATCAATGCCCTTGCCCCCATTATTTATCCATCCTGTTATTTCTGCTGTCTCCGGGTGAAGGTTGCCCGATATACTTCCAATCCCAAGATGTGTAAGCTGACAGATGGAGGCGATCACAGACAGCCAGAAAGTTGTCACGACGGCGGATGGTGGAAAGTGTGAAGAATAACTCAGCAGGGATGCTGAGGAAGGTTATTTAAAGCAAGGAATAGTGCTGTCGAGTCTCACTTGAGTGGGCCTCAGGCTGTCAACATGACTTGTCTTTAATTACATAGGCTAAGATGTATGCCAGTCCCAGTTTGCGGTTGCTTTGAGCTGGCAAGGAGACGTCATGTTTGTAAGAGAGCTGGGAATAACTACAAAGTGGGAATAGCGAGGTAACAGCAGCGAGTGGGCTGTTGAGAACAGACGGGACAGCATGTGTGCACCAGGACGCTATGTCTGTGTGGGCTCCTACATCACGGCCATCCCTCCCTATACGCCACTACTGTGCATTTCGTGTGAAAATAAAATGTTAATGAATGAAAAGGCGCTACATGTGAAATGTCACCGCATACATTCCCAGCCCCTTTCTGCTCGTCAATGATAGGAATATGATGGGAAATTTGCCCAGCGCTGTTATTTGTTCACACACTAAAATGTTGGGTTATTTTGATAACCCAATTTATGGGTTGAGTTACATTTTGGAATTATTTTTATGAAGAGCAACCCATTTTTTGGGTTAAAAGAGTATTAGTTTAACTCATTATCGTTTTTTTCTGAATTATGAACAATTTTTGGGTTGTTTTACAGTAGGAATCCATTTTTAGATAAAAGGCTTTTTTTTTTTTAAATTAAAAAAGTTACTTTTTTCTTGAAGGGAATTTTATTATGGATTAATCTCATTTACATTATTTATACATCTTATGTACATGAAATGTGTCCTTTACCTTTTAAAGAGGTACTAAGTATTTGGGCATGCTGTATAGCACTGGTCCCCGACCTTTTTTGCACTACAGACCGGTTTAATGTGGGCATTATTTTCCGGGACCGGCTTACCACTTGTGCCAGATAAATACAGCAAAAATAAGTGCATGAAAAATACAAGTCAGAGTAACGCTGAATTGGGATCTAATTTCCTTGCAATGAGATGCAGATGGAAATCAGCCTTTGGCTACAATCTCTAACATTTATATTTTATATGTTCATGAATGTGCATTGTATCATGTTACACAGTTATAACAAATATAACAACTTCCTATGAGGAGTTGTATTGTACATCCATAAACCAGATTATTGTTGTGTCTAGTGGGACAGGCCAAAGTTAAGTCGGAGAAAATGCAGTACTGCGTCACGGAACAGTTGTTCAAAGATTCACTGACTTAGACGCGTGTTCAAGGCTGTTCCATTGTCAGATAATCAAGTCAGTACATCCATCAAGATACCCCTTTTGCCCCCTTACCATAAGTCTGCATCGATGCTGACTTAGCGTAAGGGTATTATCCACAGTTTATAGTGTTGTGAAGTCAAACACAAGGGATGTCATAGGTGTTGAAAAGAAAGAAAGAAAAACAAAGTAAACAAATGTAGTCAGAGTGAGCTTCGCCAGTCTCTTTATTCTCTTTATTGTTAATGGACGGGGGCTAAAAGAAGGAAAAAAAGTTCACCGATTTATATGTGAAGTTTATGATCATTGATTTGACCAAATCTGATCCAGGATTTTATTCCATTCATGTTGACAGCATCTGGAACCTCACACACTCTCACGCTCACTTAGAGCTGACCTCCGATCAATCAGTGAGTGTTTAGGTCTTGAGTCTTTAGGGTGTGGATTGGAATATGGCTTTTGATTCTTATTGGTTGTTTTTTCTGAATTTGGCAAATGAATAAAGTTAAAAAACAACAGGCAAAAATAATTTACAAGTAAAGTCCTGATATATGTGACATTATTTATACGGAAAAGGTTCAACACTGATATGCCTTGGCGAGAATGAGGACTCAGGTGCAGATGGGGTACAATTGACGCAGGCTTAATTTCAGCAGTTTCTTAGAACTCTCTTTAGACAGAGTGATTAAACAAATGACCACAAACTCTATACTTTATACACTAGAGTAAAAAAAAGAAACGTAGCACAGGGCATAAAACAAACGGAAAATCACTGCAGAGGGAGGAAAAAGGCAATAGCAAAATTCTACACTGATCTAATAACATAAAAACAATCTACGATTAGCTGTACAAAATCGCTCATGAAGAGGAGGAGACAAGAAGCTATAACCAGAAAGTACGCCTTTAAGAGCAAAGAAAACTACAAATTAAAGCATTTCAAGAGGAGGAAAAAAAAGGAAGGGAAAGCACTATTAAATTAGCTAAAAAAAAACTGACCCAAAAACTTTAGCAAATAAAAATCACTCTTCTTCAGATTTGATTGATTGATTGATTGATACTTTTATTAGTAGATTGCACAGTACAGTACATATTCCGTACAATTGACCACTAAATGGTAACACCCGAATAAGTTTTTCAACTTGTTTGAGTCGGGGTCCACGTTAATCAATTCACTGTACAAAGAAATCAAGGAATAGGGCGAGGCAATACTTAACAACTTGGGACAAGACTGTGGAAGACGGCTGGCGGTACAAGACAAGATAATATACTCTGGCAACAAGACAGGGGAAGACGAGGGCTGACACAGGTGGGCACAATGAGGCAATCAGGAAAGACATCAGACCAGTGACACAGGATGAAGAGCAAGTGGCCTGAAACGAGAGGAAGATTAGACTTTCAACATAAAACAGGAAGTTCGCCAGACAACACCAAAACAGGACTTCCCTCACCGCAATGCGAAAAAACCATTGTCCCAACTGAATACTGGCAAATAACTCAAAGAATTTCTAGGAGGTACTTGCAGGATACCCTCACCTTATCAGTGTAGGCCTGGTATGGGACCACTGGAACATGTTGCACACACGGTGCATACCGTACTTACATTTTAGGAGAGAGTGTTTTTGTTTTTCAAATTGTGCAGGCGTGGCTTGACCAAAAAGGACAGAAAGCTGCCTTCATTTGGTGATAACACGACACCGGGTAAATTCAAACCAACTTGTTGTTGTATTGCAAGAACCTGTGTTTCCTTTTCAGATAAATGATATCTGTTAATTTATTATACAGTAATTGTATGTTTCTGTTTTCCAGGTATCGAAAAGGTCTGAAGTTATTAGGCAAGTCAAGGTTATATAGTCTATTTTTTTTTTTACAAACTAAAACCAAACCAAAGTGCTATTCATAGCATCATAACAACATTTTCTTCTCATAGACTGGAGGGGCAAACATGCATTTGAAGTTGTTTGCAGATAAGAACACATCAATTTTTTGCAATATGGAAAATGGAAGAAATAATGTTTCAATTAAAGAACAACTGATTGAAACAGCTTCTGATGGGCGGGCTGGGAGTAATCCAGGGAAGGGGTGGAGAGTAATGGGAGTAATGGTGGACAGACTTGTAGGGTTAGTGGTAGAGGGATAGGGCTCTGGGGAAGTCTGTGAAGAATACAGAGTTCATTTTGGGATGAGTCTTTATTTTAAATACATGAAATACCATCCACACCATATTGATACCCTAAATATTACTGCCCTCCAGATGCCAAAGGGGAACTATCTCCGAGACGCTTGCTTGATATGGTGCCATAGAGGGTGTATAGTGTAGGCAAAAAGACTCTACGGCACACCAACCGGGCTGCCTTTATACACCTTATGCCAGTAAGTACAATTTTGCATGCTAGAAATTAAATATGAAATGGGGAAATGTTGCCATACCACAATTTTTATTATTTATTTTTTAACGGTATTTAAAATGTTAATTTTCTAACTTAGTGGTTCTAAACGGGTCCATCCTTGGGACTTTTTTTTGTCATGCACACATCTACGCCACACTCAAAATGTACCCACCAGTCAAGAACTGCTCAAACTAGATTTATTTTTTACTTTGTCCTATAGTTTACCACTGTTAATTTGCTGAGGATTAACTTTCACTTCCTTTTTTCTATCTTTATTTGTGTTTGTCTTAGGTTGGAACAAATATGGTGGAGTTTCTCCAGCAGGGCAAGCTTACCCCCCTGTCCCAGCCCTGGGAGAGCCTTTGTGTACAGTAAACCAACAGATATTTGACTAAATATATATTATTGTATAAAAAGTCATTATCATATCTTGTTTTTGAGTATATTTTAATGGAATAAAATAATTCTGATCAGCAGTAGGTAAGGAATAGGACAAACTTGCAGTAAAATGTATAATTTTTACCCAACTATTGGGTCAAGGAGTGCTGAATTGCGCAACCCAATAGTCGGGGTTGGATTAATCCAACATTGTAGTGAGCATAACTCAACTTTTGTGTTAAATAAATTAAACCCAATAGTTGGGTTAAGTATAAACCAACATTAAGACAGCATTACTCAACTTGTGGGTTAAATAATTCAACCCAAAAGTTTGTTTGGGAATAATCCAAAATTGAGTTATCATAACTCAACTTTTTGGTTAATAATTCAACCCAAAAGTTGGGTTGAAAAAAATAACTTAAAATGTTGAGTTAAAATACCCCAAATAAGGGTTATTTTTTGAACGAGCAGTTGGGGTAACATTGGATGAATTGATTAACATGGACCCCGACTTAAACAAGTTGAAAAACGTATTCGGTGTTACCATTAAGTGGTCAATTGTACGGAATATGTACTGAACTGTGCAATCTACTAATAAAAGTATCAATCAATCCAAAAAAATTGGGTTATTTTTTAACCCAACATTTTTTAGTTTATGGCGTGCATGTAGTGTTCGGTTCAAATTCTGTCTAGAGATTGATCAGGAATTAAAGCAAATATATGGTGCCCACCCACGGCTATTCCAAAAAAATAGAAATTTAAATTAAACGCACACCTTTTTTTTATCAGATTCTTTACTTAACATTTTAAACTCTTTTAAGGTTCTTAATTTGTATTCTGTTAATTTCTATTGCATTGATTTATATTATTGCTACTATTATTCTTACAATTCAAGTGTTTAATGATATGTTAGTTATATTTTATTTCATTTATATATATATATAATTGTAAAATATTTTAAAAGTATTTTATTCATCCATCCATTTCCTACCGCATATTCCCTTTGGGGTCGCGGGGGGCGCTGGTGCCTATCTCAGCTACAATCGGGCGGAAGGCGGTGTACACCCTGGACAAGTCGCCACCTCTTCACAGAAAAGTATTTTATATTTTTTTAAATATAGTTTTTGTGTATATATATATATATATATATATATTTTTATATATATATATATTTTTTTATTTTCATAAAAAACATAAACTATCAAACATTTTATTTCCCATGTTGTTTTAATACAAAACATGCATCCAATAAAATTGAAGGTTTGATTAAA
The DNA here is from genome assembly GCF_033978795.1 of Nerophis ophidion. Taxonomy (NCBI): domain Eukaryota; kingdom Metazoa; phylum Chordata; class Actinopteri; order Syngnathiformes; family Syngnathidae; genus Nerophis; species Nerophis ophidion. The sequence goes on from NC_084622.1 coordinate 6,024,685, forward strand.
AAAGTACAAAAAACCTTGCAGGTGAAAAAAAAAAGGGTGACAATGTTTTGAAATAGCTGGGGCCTGAAAAAAAAAAATCTGCTTAGGTCCCCAATTCAGACAGAGGCCCTGCTTCTGAGCAACAAAAAACCATGCAGCAAAAAGAAACTGTGATATTTGTTGGTCTTATCAGATGTCCTCCGCGCTCTGGCTGAGCTGTCACTCCGCGCAAGAAAAATGTCATTGTTATCCTCCCTCAGCTTTAGAACGCAATCTAATCATGGCCGCTCCAGCTTGTCCTGTATTGTCCAGGTGGCCTCCGTCTGAGAGAAGGACCGGAGAGACTCTCACTAATAGCAGGTGATGTAACCCAGATACACACACACACACACACACACACACACACACACACACACACACACACACACACACACACACACACACACACACACACACACACACACACACACACACACACACACACACACACACACTTGCTTGAATGATTACACTAAGTGCAAACCACATCCATTTCCTTTTATAAAAACACTGATCAGGTTTTTTTGTTGTCCTCCGCAGAGTCTGTACAGTTGAGATTAAGCCTGAAGTGCAGGCCTGCAAATTGGATCAGGTCTGTCACAAACGCAGTGCGTGGACTTTGCTAACAGGCTTATATACGTTTTGCACAAAACCAAATCAAATGAGCTGCACCACACACGGCCTTAAAGTAGGTGAGCTCACCATATGAGGATGGCATGGATTTTTTTAACCTCTTAAAACCTGGACTGACGAGAGGCTGTTCAACTTTTTACACCACTCCAAAAATATTTAGCCCCACAGTACTGCCTGCCTTCACAGCTTAGCTTCAAACATGTGGCTTGTGCTCACGGGTGATGTGTCAAGTGAGCAACATATTCCGGATTTCCTCCGTACATCCGTTTACTAGAGTCACAAGTTGAGCTGGAGCCTACCCAGCAGGGCAGTGGGCGAGCTACACACCTCTGTAAACCACAGGACGGACACTGATGTCCACCCCAGACATTTACATCTGGATTCATTAACTTAATTCTAAACATTTCTTCACAAAAAAATAAATCCTTAACATCAATATTTATGGAACATGTCCACAAAAAAATCTAGCTGTCAAAACTGAATAATTGCATTGTTGCATTTCTTTTCACAGTTTATGAACTTACATTCATATTGTGTTGAAGTATTATTCAATAAATATATTTATAAAGGATTTTTGAATTGTTGCTATTTTTAGAATATTTGTTTAAAAATCTCACGTACCCCTTGGCATACTTTCAAGTACCCCCAGGGGTGCACGTACCCCCATTTGAGAACCACTGCTCTAGACAGATCACTTGTCTAAGACTGAAGGAAATCACCAGTCAGGACATAAATCATAGTAATCCTAAAATGGATGTTTTTGGTATGGACTATCAGCATCTTTTAAGGGGAAACATGTAAACCTCCATTTTTGTTCCCTATGCTTGCATCACTGTTTGGGGTACATGACTAGGAATTGAGTGAAACATAAATATTCATGCATCCATCCATTTACTATGGTGAAATAGAGCCTATCCCAGCTGACTCTGTGTGCGAGGCAGGATATATCAATCAATCAATCAATCAATCAATGTTTACTTATATAGCCCTAAATCACTAGTGTCTCAAAGGGCTGCACAAACCACCACGACATCCTCGGTAGGCCCACATAAGGGCAAGGAAAACTCACACCCAGTGGGAC